>NW_027449806.1:0-27045 GCF_964194025.1 Convolutriloba macropyga
TGTCCAACTGCTCTCACTGCCCTGTAGTGAAGATTTGTTCCCAGTTGGAGGGTCGCTTGTAGTCTGTAGTATCTGTTGGCTTGTACAAGGAGATTTCTAGTCATCCCTGTCTGGTACAAGGGTTGAACCAGTCGGATTTACCAGCTTACCTTCTGATGGAAATCCATCTTTTAGCTAATGTGTAAGCTAAATTCCTTATTAAATTTACTTTTAAATTTAATGCCTTCTAATTAGATCCCGACCGGGGAGAAGAAGAAAAGAACTGATCCTAATCTTCAGTATTGTGAAAAAAAATGAAGAAAAGAGAATAAATTGATGGGAAAGTAAAAAGTTAAATAGAAATAAAAGAAAAGAAAAATAAATTTTGGTGGGGTTAAAGAGCAGTGAGTCTTTTGTGAGCCCGAGTGGTGGTGTTGGGTTGTTGCCTACGTTCTATACTCGAACTCAAAGACCGAGCCTTTGTTGTCTGGATCGCGGAAGAACTTGAGAAAAGCTTGATCCGGGGCCAGACATGCAGCGAGAACTTTCGGATAGAGGTCAGTGTTGCAGTGGGATTGCATCTCAAGGAGGTGATTGAGGATTTGTGTTTCCTCTTGTGAAGGCTGGTGGTTGTTTAGTTTTTCATTCATCCAATCTCGATATAGAAGATTGAAAGGATGACCATGGATGCACACGCTCCGCCTTCCACACAGCGTAGATATTCGATTGGGACAAGGATCGAAATTTCGTAGCGTGCTTCACAAAAATCTGGGTGAAAAGTGTAGCCGTATTTCTTATAGTATGGAGATGTAAGCTTTGTGTTAGCATACTGGAGGCGTGAGATAATATGAAATATCGGGTTGGTGTGTTGAAAGTGATGTTGCACAAAAAGTTAGTTGTGCATCGTGTGTAACATCTTGACCCGATCCACTTTGTGGTTAGTGTTGTTTACGTCCATTTGGATAGGGCGAGGAAAACTAAATTGGAGGTAGAAAGGATCGTATTTTGCATATATTTTGTATGGTGCTTTGACATGGGTGAAGAAAGTATTCAAGTAGTCGTTCGGACGATCTGCAAGAGCAGAGAAGTACTTAGACAGATGCCAGAATCGTTCTGTGAAGCGGGGGTTAATCGGGAAATGGCCGCATTCAAGTGGGAGGTCTCTGTCCCTTCCTTCGTGAACATACTCATTCACAAGCTGTCCCAGAGGACAAGAACTAGCTGTGGGCTTGAGAGTAGGTTGAGGTGGGGTAGAGGTGTAATTTATGCGCTCTGGCACGTGAACTCCTTGGAGGGTGTTTAATACCAAGGGGATTTGTGAATTCATGGAAGCGGAAATTTGGCCCTTGTCATCTATGTGGAATGCCTTGTATCGGCACAAAGGGGTTTACCATTCCACGAGAAGAGGACGGCTCTGGGCCTCGTGAACAAATCGTGGCAGCATATTGTGCAGGAGATTGTGAAGCCTGTATAGGTGAAGAACGAAGGGTAAATCTCGGGTTTCGTTGCTCGAGGTCTTCTCCGTGATGAGGGATCCGTGCAGGGATAATTATCGGTGGAGGTAGGCCGATCATAGGATGGTTGTGTAAAAGGCCGTTGTGGCCTGAGAGGTGGGATAGTAGGCCCGTACCGCGGTGAGGATACAAGTTGTATTGCGTGTGTGGTGTTGGCAAGACTGGTGGTGGTTACACCAGTGATTGTGATCGTGGTGGAGATCAACGGATCCTGCCTGAATATGCCCAGTTGGAAACGACTGTCTCTGGTGTAGAGTGACCAGATTGTTCCACTTCATCAGCCAAAGAAGGGACATGCGTCTGAGGAAATGTTGGCTGTGGCGTCTGTGTTGTAGGTGCAGTAGGAGCTTGTGGGGGTGGCTGGTGTCCCTGCAATAATAGCTCTTGTGACGAGCTGGTCTGTCCTATTGGCACAGAGGGTGAGCTCGTGTCACTGTCAAATGACAGGTGAAGTTCACCTGAACTGGACGAAGAGGTGGTGGCGGGTGAAGGCACTGGGTTCACCCTCGCAAAATTTGCCGTGTCCACAGACTGTGGCTGTGGGGAGGATTGAGCCATCCTATATAGGTCTGGTGTTTGCATCTCGCAAACTGGTTCGGGTACTGGAGGTGCCAGAACCAGCGGGGTGAGGGGAAAGGGTAGGATGTCCTCAACCTCCAGCATGATGAGATCATATGCCGTAGGGTCGACATTTGGTGGGATTGGTGATCCTTCTTCGTGATGAGTACAGACTGCAATGAATTCACTAAAACGGAATTGTGTTAGACCCGAGTGCTAGGGAGATTAAAAAGGAGGTCTTCTGCAATTTCCTGATAATCAGGGTCATCTTCAAAAGAGTCTTGCGAAAGAAAAATTCTATGTGATTGTTTACGCTTATTGGGTTGGAAAGTGTGTAGGTGGTGGGATTTAAAATCTGCTTTTATGCGCGAATCAACTGGTTTTTCATAGCATTGTTAAATAGAGGTTGGTGATAGAAATGGATTGTGTCTATTTGAGTTGTTGTGTATTGCAGAAGAAAATTTTTTATAGAAATTTTCAAACTTTTTGTGTAATAAATTCAATTCATTATTTAAGTGAGGTGCGCAACTGCTGACAAAGTGTCTGCGGCGTTTTTTAGGTGAAGGTGGTTTGTATTGGGTGGAGTCCGATTGCAGCACGTGGAATATTGTTTGTAAAAATATTCCAAAAAATCCAGAAGGGATTATTTTAGCTTAGGTAACATTAGGTCCAAAGAGTGCCTTAAGATTATAGGTGTTGAGATCATTACGAAATAGGCCGAATATGAACTGTAAGAGATTAAAAACAGCCCATATGATGGCTATTTCTTTTAATATGTACCAAGGGTATCCGAAAATTCCTATGCGGGTTTCTTTTATATAATTTCCTTTGACTAGATCACGCCAGTCAAGTCGGCGCAGAGTAATCTCTTTGCCGTTAATAAATAATTTGTTGAAGTAATCATTGTATTCAGCGCGTAACTGTGTGAATTGTGCTTGTACTTGTGCTTGCTGTGCAAGATCTGCAAAAATAACTGCCTGTGCTACATCAAATTTCTCAATTAATTGGTTAAATTTCATATTATCTATTGACTTAGTCCAGTCGTGCTGACTGTATATTCCGAGTTGTTGTGCTGTATAATCAGCGTGGGTGAAACGTGTTACGACTTCGTCAGGCATGAAAATTCTAACAGGGTTTTGCGCCTTAATTGGGTGAGGTGTTAAGCGATATGTTTCATCGCCGTGTACATCGAGTGAGATTTATTGATCATAATTATCCGATTTACATGGTGCTTTCACAGACCAGGGGAAGGTTTTTTCGAGTGACTTGATCTACAAATTGTACTTTGTTTTGATAATATATTGGAATGCGTTCGAAACATTGATTTACCAATACATAAAGGGGTGAAGAGACAACTTTGCATTGAAAGAGTGAAACAACGTTTTGACTTTTAAGTGTAGCGAAAGTGTGTCGATGGCTTGTGATTACATAGCCTACTAGTGGGAATTTTTGCGTGAATAAAATAAAAGCGGTTTGTTTTAAATCGCGATCTAAATCGCAAAGTTTTTTATAAATATTCAGTCTTGTATGATCCATTTCGAGCAAGACTCGACTAATCATATAATCGAGCTTTGCATCAATTCGAACATAAGGGTGAACTGCGCCAAACCAATTTTGTTTACGAAGTAATTCGTTTTTTCTGATTTGTGATATAGTTATGTTTCTTGTGGTACAACATTTCCATCACGTATAGTTGCTTTGGTGTAGGGTGTTAATGAGGGTGGGTCTTCCGGAGTCATTATGTGTATATCATCAATTTCAGATGATGATGTACCGGAGACGAAGTTAAAGCCTTCGTTATATTGTATTAAAAGGACTTGATATTGTGTTGCGTAAAATGGGCGGTCTTCATTGCATTTATGTATAGGCTTTGTGAGAACTTCAAAAAGTGAAAGGTGTTTCTGGAAACGACTAGAATATATGTGTGGCATTTGTTTCTGACCAGAATTTGTTTCGTTAGTTTCAAGGGTTTCAATAAAGTAACGTTTCTGGAATTTTATCATACGTGCGTATGATTTTCAAACATCAAAAATTTTGCAATGATTTCCTGGTTCCCAGACAACTGTAGCTTTAATAGCGTGATTTGGTGCACAATAGCTTCTATCAATATCACTTTTACCGTAGTACATGTGTTCTGTGGCTACATTAAAGTTGAGTGTAATGTTTGTTAGTTGAAGTGACCATGTAGTGTATGGATGACGTGATATTCGTGTTCAGTGCTTCTCCCTGGACAATTAGCCCATGGGTTATCGGTGGCATTAGGTATCCAGTTATGGTCTCGTGGATTATAAACTATGCTTCCTTATTGGAAGGAAAATGGTCTATAATGGTCCAATTGGAAACGTCCTTGTTTTTCTTCGATATTAGCTTGTCCACGTGGGTCATCTAAAACATCAAATTGTATTAACTGGAGGTGGTAGTGGTTTCAACTAATTAATCCAAGTCGTGAAAGTTCTCTACGAGCTTCAATTTCTGTGGGGAAGAAAGGTCTTTCCATTTTTTTTAACATGCCAATTATCGTGGTCAAATCGAAAGCCTCGCTTGGGTGAGATTTTATGACAGAAGCTTTCTTTGTCACTAAGTATAGCATGTATGGCATAGGCTCGTGCTTGAATTGTGCGATTTTGTGAGAAGGTTCGTACTTGGGCTGGGAGGACATGAAAATCAGCTGGTTTGATTTTAAGTTCCCAATTTTATTGAGATTTTAGTTTTGCATATATGTGATATGCTTTGGGGAACAATCATAGTGTTTGACCACAAGGTCTTGTATTCCCGTTTTTGGTGTCGAAATGTTACGATGTTCAACATTGATGGTTTGTTTTATAGGGAGTAGACAAGAAAATAATAAATAAACAGTATTAGGATCAAATTTGTGAGGGACAAGGATCGAAATTTCGTAGCCTGCCTTCACAAAAATCTGGGTGAAAAGTGTAGCCGTATTTCTTATAATATGGAGATGTAAGCTTTGTGTTAGCATACTGGAGGCGAGAGATCATATGAAATATAGGGTTGGTGTGTTGAAAGTGATGTTGCACAAAAAGTTAGTTGTGCATCGTGTGTAACATCTTTACCCGATTCACTTTGTGGTTAGTGTTGTTTACGTCCATTTGGATAGGGTGAGGAAAACTAAATTGGAGGTAGAAAGGATCGTATTTTGCATATATTTTGTATGGTGCTGTGTCACGGGCGAAGAAAGTATTCAAGTAGTCGTTCGGACGATCTGCAAGAGCAAAGAAGTACTTAGACAGATGCCAGAATCGTTCTGTGAAGCGGGGGTTAATCGGGAAATGGCCGCATTCAAGTGGGAGGTCTCTGTCCCTTCCTTCTTGAACATACTCATTCTCAAGCTGTCCCAGAGGACAAGAACTAGCTGTGGGCTTGAGAGTAGGTTGAGGTGGGGTAGAGGTGTAAATTATGCGATCTGGCACGTGAATTCCTTGGAGGGTGTTTAATACCAAAGGGATTTGTGAATTCATGGAAGCGGAAATTTGGGCCTTGTCATCTATGTGGAATGCCTTGTATCGGCGCAAAAGGGTTTACCATTCCACGAGAAGAGGAGGGCTCTGGGCCTCGTAAAGAAATCGTGGCAGCATATTGTGCAGGAGATTGTGAAGCCTGTATAGGTGAAGAACGAAGGGTAAATCTCGGGTTTCGTTGCTCGAGGTCTTTTCCGTGATGAGGGATCCGTGCAGGGATAATTATCGGTGGAGTTAGGCCGATCATAGGATGGTTGTGTAAAAGGCCGTTGTGGCCTGAGAGGTGGGATAGTAGGCCCGTACCGTGGTGAGGATTCAAAATGTATTGCGTGTGTGGTGTTGGCAAGACTAGTGGTGGTTACACCAGTGACTGTGATCGTGGTGGAAATCAACGGATCCTGCCTGAATATGAACAGTTGGGGACGACTGCCTCTGGTGTAGAGTGACCAGATTGTTCCACTTCATCACCCAAAGAAGGAACATGCGTCTGAGGAAATGGTGGCTGTGGCGTCTGTGTTGTAGGTGCAGTAGGAGCTTGTGTGGGTGGCTGGTGTCCCTGCAATAATAGCTCTTGTGACGAGCCGCTCTGTCATGTTGGCACAGAGGGTGAGCTCGTGTCACTGTCAAATGACAGGTGAAGTTCACCTGAACTGGACGAAGAGGTGGTGGCGGGTGAAGGCACTGGGTTCACCCTCGCCAAATTTGCCGTGTCCACAGACTGTGGCTGTGGGGAGTATTGAGCCATCCTATATAGGGCTGGTGTTTGCATCTCGCAAACTGGTTCGGGTACTGGAGGTGCCAGAACCAGCGGGGTGAGGGGAAAGGGTAGGATGTCCTCAACCTCCAGCATGATGAGATCATATGCCGTAGGGTCGACATTTGGTGGGATTGGTGATCCTTCTTCGTGATGAGTACAGATTGCAGTGAATTCACTAAAACGGAAATGTGTTAGACCCGAGTGCTAGGGAGATTAAAAAGGAGGTCTTCTGCAATTTCCTGGTGATAATCAGGGTCATCTTCAAAAGATTCTTGTGAAAGAGAAATTCCATGTGAGTGTTTACGCTTATTGAGTTGGAAAGTGTGTAGGTGGTGGGATTTAAAATCTGCTTTCAAGCGCGAATCAACTGGTTTTTCATAGCATTGTTAAATAGAGGTTGGTGATAGAGAATGATTGTGTCTCTTTGAGTTGTTGTGTATTGCAGAAGAAAATTTTTTATAGAAATTTTCAAACTTTTTGTGTAATAAATTCAATTCATTATTTAAGTGAGGTGCGCAACTGCTGACAAAGTGTCTGCGGCGTTTTTTAGGTGAAGGTGGTTTGTATTGGGTGGAGTCCGATTGTAGCACGTGGAATATTGTTTGTGAAAATATTCAAAAAAATCCAGAAGGGATTATTTTAGCTTAGGTAACATTAGGTCCAATGAGTGCTTTAAGATTATAGGTGTTGAGATCATTACGAAATAGGCCGAATATGACCTGTAAGAGATTAAAAACAGCCCATATGATGGCTATTTCTTTTAATATGTACCAAGGGTATCCGAAAATTCCTATGCGGGTTTCTTTTATATAATTTCCGTTGACTAGATCACGCCAGTCAAGTCGGCGCAGAGTAATCTCTTTGCCGTTAATAAATAATTTGTTGAAGTAATCATTGTATTCAGCGCGTAACTGTCTGAATTGTGCTTGTACTTGTGCTTGTTGTGCAAGATCTGCAAAAATAACTGCCTGTGCTACATCAAAATTCTCAATTAATTGGTTAAATTTCATATTATCTATTGACTTAGTCCAGTCGTGCTGACTGTATATTCCGAGTTGTTGTGCTGTATAATCAGCGTGGGTGAAACGTGTTACGACTTCGTCAGGCATGAAAATTCTAACAGGGTTTTGCGCCTTAATTGGGTGAGGTGTTAAGCGATATGTTTCATCGCCGTGTACATCGAGTGAGATTTATTGATCATAATTATCCGATTTACATGGTGCTTTCACAGACCAGGGGAAGGTTTTTCGAGTGACTTGATCTACAAATTGTACTTTGTTTTGATAATATATTGGAATGCGTTCGAAACATTGATTTACCAATACATAAAGGGGTGAAGAGACAACTTTGCATTGAAAGAGTGAAACAACGTTTTGACTTTTAAGTGTAGCGAAAGTGTGTCGATGGCTTGTGATTACATAGCCTACTAGTGGGAATTTTTGCGTGAATAAAATAAAAGCGGTTTGTTTTAAATCGCGATCTAAATCGCAAAGTTTTTTATAAATATTCAGTCTTGTATGATCCATTTCGAGCAAGACTCGACTAATCATATAATCGAGCTTTGCATCAATTTGAACAAAAGGGTGAACTGCGCCAAACCAATTTTGTTTACGAAATAATTCGTATTTTTCTGATTTGTGATATAGTTTTGTTTCTTGTGGTACAACATATCCATCACGGATAGTTGCTTTGGTGAAAGGTGTTAATGAGGGTGGCTCTTCCGGAGTCATTATGTGTATATCATCAATTTCAGATGATGATGTACCGGAGACGAAGTTAAAGCCTTCGTTTCATTTAATTAAAATGTCTTGATATTGTGTTGCGTAATATGGGCGGTCTTCATTGCATTTATATATAGGCTTTGTGAGAACTTCAAAAAGTGAAAGTGCAGAGTAATCGTAAAGGTGTTTCTGGAAACGACTAGAATACATGTGTGGCATTTGTTTCTGACCAGAATTTGTTTCGTTATTTTCAAGGGTTTCAATAAAGTAACGTTTCTGGAATTTTATCATACGTGCGTATGATTTTCAAACATCAAAAATTTTGCAATGATTTCCGGCTTCCCAGACAACTGTAGCTTTAAAAATGTGATTTGGTGCACAATAGCTTCTATCAATATCATTTCTACCTTAGTACATGTGTTCTGTGGCTACATTAAAGGTGAGTGTAATGTTTGTTAGTTGAAATGACCATCCTAATGTATGGATGACGTGATATTCGTGTTCAGGGCTTCTCCCTGGACAATTAGCCCATGGGTTATCGGTGGCATTAGGTATCCAGTTATGGTTTCATGGATTATAAACTATGCTTCCATATTGGAAGGAAAATGGTCTATAATGGTCCAATTGGAAACGTCCTTGTTTTTCTTCGATATTAGCTTGTCCACGTGGGTCATCTAATACATCAAATTGTATTAACTGGAGGTGGTAGTGGTTTCAACTAATTAATCCAAGTCGTGAAAGTTCTTTACGAGCTCCAAGGGGAAGAAAGGTCTTTCCATTTTATTAACATGCCAATTATCGTGGTCAAATCGAAAGCCTCGCTTGGATGAGATTTTATGACAGAAGCTTTCTTTGTCACTAAGTTTAGCATGTATGGCATAGGCTCGTGCTTGAATTGTGCAAATTTGTGAGAAGGATCGTACTTGGGCCGGGAGAATATGAAAATCAGCTGGTTTGTTTTTAAGTTCCCAATTTTATTGAGATTTTAGCTTTGCATATATGTGATATGCTTTGGGGAACAATCATAGTGTTTGACTACAAGGTCTTGTATTCCCGTTTTTGGTGTCGAAATGTTACGGTGTTCAACTTTGATGGTTTGTTTAATAGGGAGTGGACAAGAAAAGAATAAATTAAACACTATTAGGATCAAATTTGTAATGGACATGTGTAAGAAAGTCCAGAGTGCGGATTGTAGAAGACAAAGTATCCTGCGGCGTTTTTTCGTGTCTCTATCAATTTTATAGAGCATTTCTTGACAGATAAAATGTGATGGGTTAGTTTTATTCTTAAAAATAGGTGGTGCTGCAGCTTGTGGGTGAAATAAAAGTTTATCTTGTTCCACAGTTCTCTCAACTGAAAATGTGATTTTCTATTGCTTTAAGAGATCGTGATTCTTTGTTTGGCCCAATAATGAAGTTGTTCGCCGTTATTGTGATCTCCAAAGAGGGCGAGAGCGTGGACAAGGAATTTTGGATCGAATTTATGTGGTAAAGTGGGATAGGTTCTTTTGGTACCTGGTTGTTTTCCGATACAGTGGTGAGGGTGTTGATCTGGATCTGGTGTTGGTGAGTTAGAACTTAATGTTATTATAGGTGGAGTACCGTGGAAAATAAGTGGGAGTGAGCCTTGAAACGATGGTGATGGATTAACTATATTAAAAGAGTGATTCCAGTGTGCTTGTGAGAGTAGACGTTGAATATTACTAATTGGTCCTTGTGGCGGATTAAAAGGATTATTCGCAAATTGTGATGGAGTCGCTGAAGAAAATTGAGAACTAAGTGGCTCAGAAATAGAATTATCAGAAAGTAAGCTAAAATCATGTGGTGGCTCGTTGATATTAGAAACAGTGTGAATTGGTTGAGGCAGTTCAAAAATATGAGTCTTATCTGTATTTGCAAAATTTATAGGTGGAGTGGAGAATTGGAGGATGTTCGAGTAATAACTAGTTCTGGTTGTTGTACTCGCGGTGGAGCTGGTAATAAAGTTGGAGGAGGTAGTGGTGTGTGTGGTAAAAATCCAGAATAGAGGAGCAAAGCAGTTAATTGGTGGGAGTGTTGTTGTTATTGTTGTTGTTGTTGTTGTTGTTGTTGTGCCTGCGTCTGGTATATTTGCGTTTGACTCTGATGGGGGATAATGGATTGTTGTTGTTGTTGTTGTTGTTGTTGTTGTTTGTGCTTTGTTATTAAAGAGTTTAAATGATGACTTTTGAGGGTGGACTGGGGGTGAATTTCGGTGGCTTCGCTGTATGAGCAACTAGATGATTCTGAGACGGGGGGAGCACTTGGGTTAGTGTTGGATTGTTGACTAGAGGACGCAATTGTGACGATAATCTTTGGCCCAGTGTTGGGTAATTATCGCAATAATATATTTGATAGTAAGTAGCTGTGGGGATATAATTTTTTAAAAGATTTAGAGTAAGTACACTTACTCTGATTGCTGCGCAGGGCGATTCTGGTGGTATGACATTATAGAGATAGATGAGGTCTAAAAAATCAGCAGAAAAAACTGTTAATAGTTCAGCATTTGTATAATCCTTTCTTTCAAATGAAAAAATTATGTGGGGATATGTAATTTCACTTTGCACATCCTTTGTGTGACTGTTGTTTAACGATTTGTTGGTTTTGTTCATCCAAACGAAGAAGTTCTTTAATATATTTTATATCATAAGAAGCGGGAATCGCGTCAAGATTAATAGTGTATAAAATATCTGTATAAAAAATTTCGGAGAGTTTCGGTGTTGATTGTGGTGGAAAGATTGGAAGATAAAAAAGGCTATATATTCGTTATTAAAGTCTTTATTATAAAATAACCATTCACAACAAATGTGTGAATATAATATGTGATCAAGATTGTAAAATATATCTTGAAAGCAAACCTGTTTAGGTTTAAAATTTTGAATATGTCCAAATGTTTCCGTGTAGGGTATTCTTTTCAATAATACCTCTAATCGTTGTTGAGAGGTTATTTGCATATCTGTTTAAGATTTATTCGAAGGGTGGTGATTTCAGTACTGTCTGACTGAAAGGAAGAGGTGTAGTTGAAGCGGTGTGCGCTGTTTCAACTGAGGCGAGTCGGACTTTCAGTACTGTGAGACTGAAAGTAGTTCCCTGTGAAAGCTGCTGTTGAGCGATTGGATGAAGAGTTGAGTGTTGATCCTTGTAGCTGTGCTAGCTGGTTTAACAGCAAAGATTGAAGAATTGTACTTTGAGACAGTTCTTTTGAAATTCATTTGTGAAGTTTAGAACTGAATATAGAAAAATTTGGAGATTTTTCTAAGTTAAAAGTTAGAAAAGAGAGTGATAAGAGAGTGAAGGAGAGAGTTAAAGAGAGCTGTTTTAAAAGTGAAAATTAAAGAGAGAGAAGTTTTGATATAAGAAGAAGTTTTGACAAATTACAAGGTGGTGGGGGAGAAGGGTCATCTGGGATGGTACGTCTGGAATGTCCAGACTAATCGAGACGGATTTCGACTTGGTGATAGTCGGTTTTTTAGGTTGAAGTTTTAAAAGAGAATTATCCGAGAAGTATTTCTCCATTTGTTCTTGAATAAAAAATTCTTTCGGATAATATGGTACAATATTACTTCTGTGTCAGGTGATTTGCTTACCAGAAAAATTGTCAAGTTTATAAGTAGCAAGAGTAGGAGTATCAATTATTTTATATGGTCCAATTTTTTGTGGTTGGATTTTCTTTGATAACCCAAACTGTGTAGTTTGTTAACAATTAAGACATAAGTGTTAATTTTTTATGGTTGTGCCGTTCTGAAACGACGATTTATAAAAGTGCGTAAATGTTTATTTTGGTTTAAATAATCGTGTACTTCATTATAAACTTCCGAATGCAACTTTTCACGATTAAGAAACCAAAGTGCAAAAGTTCCTTTTTGTAATTTTTTAATTTGGGGATGATCACCAAGGTGGTCCGTATGTGTATGTTGTGGTAGAGAAGAACAAGGTGAATCTTCTGTGGGCTTACATATTCCCAAGCTATCAGTAGTGGATGATAGATTGAATATGATTGGTTTCATTGGTTTTTGACCAATTACAAGTTCATACAGTGAAAGATTCATATTGGTTCTAACTTTTGAATTGAATGCAAAAGGAAAGACTTTTACTTTGTGAGACCACGTATCGTATTAAGAATCAAGAACTGCGGGGAGGAATGTATTTAGCTGATGATTACTATTCTCAACAAGTCCATTAAACCATGGCGCGTATTGTGTGTATGGTTTGAATTGTACATTATACGTTCGGCAGAAATGTGTGAGTTCTCCGTTAATATATTCATTTCCATTAAATGTTACAAAAACAACTGGTATTCCAAATTTAAATATCCAATGGTCAAATAAGACAATGAGTGCACTACTTGCGTCAATTTTCGGTGAAGAGTGAAGTACAACATAGTGTGTGAATGCGTCTACGATGAACTAGACATACGAGTTCCCGTCTGAAGAAGGTGAAAATGGACCTTTCGTGTCCATTGAAATACGGTGGTTGAAGTATGGTGAAATTTCCAGAACTGTCTGTAGTGGTGCCTTTAGGAGGTTTGGCATGCATTTGCTCAATTGGCAATTCAAGCGATCTTGTGTAAGTATTGCTATCCATGTTGTAATATTCGGGAAATAATACGTTTCGGTTATTGTAGCATATGTTTTTCCACGACCAGGGTGGCCTTAAAGATCGTGAGAGTGCGAAGCATAGAATAATGCTAAAAAGAGAGAGAGAGAGAGTGGCAAGCAAGTTTTTGGTGGTTGAGTTTTTTGTACGTGATTGATTCATTTATACTGAGCTGTTAAAAAGGTCTGTAATAGTGTAACAGTCCTTTATTTGCGGGAATGGTTAATGAGGGAATTTGAGTAAGTAGTTGTCTAATTACTGGATCTTGTTGTCGTGTTTCATTAAGAAGCGTATCATTTACCTCAGTGTGTTCATGATAGAAAAAATTTTAAAGTTCTGGAGATTTCGATACGAAATCGACCTTTGCAGGGAGTGAAAATTTGAAAGTGTTTATTAGTTCTGCATAGTTTGGATCTTGATAATTATGCGTGTAAGGTTCTGTTTTATTTGTGCTTAAAGTAATATCAATATGTTGTATGATCGGCTAATTTTCGGAGGGGGGGGATTGTTTTTAAATAGTTGATTTCGGTGTTGGTGTATTTGATCAACTGGTTGTGCTTTCGTATTATTTCGTGATATGAAGCGGGGAGGTAACGATTATTTTCAAATTGAACTTTGAAGTAGTTTTCTTTGATTTGGAGATAAATTGGAAAATGTGCAGATTCTATATTAGTGCTGTAGATACAGAATTAGTGCAATCTTTGATACGGCGTAGTTACAATGTATCGGTTGTGTACTTGGATTATGTGTCATGAAGAATTTAATTGTTCCGGGAATTTCCACAGTTTTAAGTCGATATTCGTCTTGTGTCGTAGTCGTCAGTGAACGACTCAATAAATCCGGAAGTGAACGATTTTCCCTTTTGTCCAAACTATGTGCAAGTTTGGAAATTTCATTAAAATCAGTTGAAATATGTAAACTTAATGATTTGTTTTGTTCTTTTGAGTGAACAGAAACAGTATAGGTTTATGATCTCTATAAAAATTAATTGGGTGCTTAGATCTTTGTATAAGGAATCCATATTCTGAGAGTGCGCAAATTATGGCTGAGCATTCAATTAAAATTGTTGAAAGTCTAAGTTCTGCGGCAGAAAAAAGACGAGAATCGGCTAAAGCTACTTCCATTTTCCCAAATTGATTCTTTTGGAGAAGTGCAGCTCCAAAACCGTAATTAGAGGCGTCACAGAGGATGTAAAATGGTTTTTCTGAGTTAGGATTTGCTAGACGGAGTGTGCCATCCATAAGTTCATTTTTAACTCGATCAAAAAATGCTGGAGTTCTGTAGTCCATTTAAAATCGATGATATCTCGAAGTTGGAGGTAAAAAGGTAATAATTATTTTGTATTTGGTGTCCCAAAAACTGAACAGAATCAAGAAAAAAAGAATGATTTATCTGGGGCAGCTTTAAGGTTTTCATTTTTTAATATTGTATGATATTGGTGAAGTGTCTGTAGCATTGTATCTGTTGTTATATTATGAATGAAAACATCATCAAGATATGTGACGATTTTGTTTTTTTCTGATTAAAGGTTTAAAAATGCTACTCATGAAAGAAGAAAAAGGTGCTGGGACAATTGATATGCCGCGAAAAAATTGTTTAAAGCAGTATTGTTGGCCTGCTATTAGAGAATTTGTTAGTCTTTGTGAAGATTTATCGAGAGGCATCTGATTGTATGCATTACTCATGTCGGCTATTGAGAAAAAAGGTCCTTTAATACATGTGAGTAATATTTGGATCGGTTCTATAGGCCAAATACTTTTTGTTTCATCTATCATGGTATTTAACTGACGAGCATATAAAACTATTTTAAATGATTCTCCCTTTTTAAGAATTATTTTTGGGTTAATAAATGTACTTCCCGTTTTTAGGGAGTCTGTATTCACGGGTGATGTGATATCAAATTGTGTCAAAATAGCAAGGAGGTGTTGTACTTTATCTTGTAGTTCTAATGGAATTCGGGTGGCTCTTTGTTTTTTGAAAACTGCTGTTGCTTTTAAGGGAAGGTTTAGTTCTTCTTTTATTTTGCCAACATCCAATTTAGATGTGGCGTAGCATTGTTTAAATTGTATGAGAAGTTTTGCCAGTTCTTCAAATTATGGCTGTGTTAATTTTGTATGTTCGAAAAAAAACATGGTGAGGAATTTTTGATTTGAATCGGTGAATTTTGAGACATCAAATGGTATAAAAAAATGTTTTTTGTTGTGCTCTATATTCATGTTCTTGCTGTTTAGTGAGACTGAGGCAATACCGCTTCTTGAGAGTTTCCGATGTTCCTTGCGTAAGGTAGTTTGAATTATAAGCATCCATGAATTCGGTGAGTTCATTGTTGCGATATTTTGTTGATTGGTAATCGTTGAGTGAAGATTCTTGTTGAGCATATCCAATTAGGCCTTTTACAAGAGTAAGAGGATGTGTAAGTGGATTTTTTATTAAAATTTGAATAAATGATTGATAAGGATATTCAAGATGATTGATATCCATTATAGAGAAAAACATATTTTTGCATAGTGGTATAAATGAAAAATCGGATACGTAGAGTATAGTACCGTTTGCGTATTTGTTTTTTCATTCGTATGCTGTTAACGAATATGTTAATATTCGGTGTTCTGATGGTTGAAGATATACTGAATAGTCTCCAATCATAGGAAAGAGACGTGAATAATATGGGCGTGGTTTAATTGATGAGTCATAGAATTTTAGTAGTTTCTTTTCCCTATCGTTTTTTTTCAAAGGTGTGTGATGAAGATCGAATTGATTCGCCTTATTTCTCTAAGAATGGTGTCCCTAGAAGGTTGAATTCTGCATTCGAGACGAGAAAATTAAGTGTAAAATACGTACTTCGAGAGTCTTACTTTCTGTTACGTCTGGATATAATCGAAGTCTTATTGTACCATCGGATTGTAGTTTAGAATTGTTCGCTGCTGAGAGAACGAACGTAGATACTTGTAGTTGTAGTTTATGATGTTCTCTAATTTCATTCCAGGTATCTTTATTCATTATATTAAGTGAAGCACCAGAAACTAATAGAAAATCTATTTCTAGATGTGGCAGAGAAATAGTTTTTTATGGTCGGGTGTTTGTGATGTTTATATTGTGAGTGGGAGTACCCAAATATTGCTTTTTCAGGAGGTAGAGAGAATGTATTCTTCTGTGAGAGTATTAAATTCCTCCTGACAATTGACATACTCATCTTGATTGTCTTGATTGAGTTCCAAAAGTAAATCATTAAATTGTTGTTCTAGAAGTTTTTCTTCTGAGACGTTTTGTGTGTCTGTATTTTCATTTGTGGACGTAATGTTTTCCGTTTGTTCTTGGTCTAATAGTGAATTAATATAATTCCAAACATTACGTTGTCGATTACGTGAGAACGGTCGTCGTGGACGATTTCCGTCTGTGTTATAATGAGGAGATTGTGGTCTTGAATTTTGTGAATCATTCGAGAGATTTGGTCTTTGATATGCTGAACCATTTCTACTTGGCGGTTCAAAATTGCTAATCCCGTAGTATGGTTTTGAGTTGTTTTGGAAGGATCTATTTGGTTTTCTGTCTCTTGAATTATTTCTATGTTCTCTGCTATTACTGCGAGAGCGATATGAGATTGGTAATGGCTTACCAGTCATATTATTTGATCTGACTTGTCTATTCGGAAGGTTTTGATTACTTTCATTGCTTGTTCAAAAGTTTGCTTTTGAAAACTAGTTTTATCAGGTGGTTTCGTATATCTTTCATCAGTTTTTTAACAAAATTTCAGGAAAAGTGGTGTCCTTTGAAATTTGGGTCATTCGAGTACTTGTGTCGTACTACATTGATACCGTGAGCAATATTTTGTTCCATTTTGAGAACATCGTCGACTGCGAGGTTATCTATTTCAATTGAAAGATTGTTTATTGTGGACAATGAAGTAGGATTTGCGTTTAGTTTAGGTCGATCAATAAGTGTTCTTGTAATGTCTTCTTGGTGTATTTTTTTCTACTAATTGTGCGAAGGGATGTTGTGGTTCCAATGCAGTTGATTTATGGTTTGCTATCTCTTTTCGTTCTATTCTAGCTAACTGTGGATCAAGTGCTTTGACTAGTGCGTCATCCATTTGTGCGTTTCTCATATCGGGAGCATTGTTAACATATGCTTTTCGAGTCATTTTTTCTATTCGGAGTGCAAGCGTTTTAATTTGTTCACCAGAAGAACGTGTTATACTTTCTAGTAGTAACTTCGCTTGTGTTTTTGATTGTTGATTATCAAAGGTTTTTTGGAATTCTCGGCAAAATGCTTGCCGGTTCTTTTTAATGCCCAATGGTAGGTGTGAATACCATTGTTGTGCTGGTCCTACTAGGGCCGTTTGTATAATGGAAATTCGATTTAGGATCCAGGTTTCTTGAAAAGGTGAATGAGTTTGCTCTGGTCCTGCTGTCATTACCATATTTGCTGTGATAGCATTTTAGAAATCTTCTGATGTGAACGGGGGATCAGTACCGTCAAATGGTCTTAAAGACTGTTGCATTGGCACAGAGCCTCCAAGATAGGGATACATCATCTGTGTATTCCGTCTTACAAGTGATGGCGTTTGTGTAGATGCCGCTTGTAAATAAAAAGAGGTTGGTGCATTTGTATTTTGTTGTGTATTTTGTGAATGTAATTGTCTAACAATGATTACTAATTGTTGTCGGGTGATTTGAACATTTTGGTAAACCCCATGAGAAGGTTGGGTTGAATTAATTAGAATAATTAGTTCAGTGTTAAAGTGTACCGATTTTTGTCTGTTTAAGCGTGGTAGGGGTGTATTTACATTTGGTAGTATCGGTAAAGTTGTGTTCAATGGATCTGAATTTTGTGATAACTCAGTCGAATTTAATGGTTGTCGGTGTAGGTGATTTTGATAGATGTGTGTATCCTTCGTATTTGTGGTAGGGTAAAAATTATTGTTATTATGGTTATTATTAGCGTTATTATTAGGATTATTATCTTCAAGGTCAATTAGTGTATTTACTGTGTTTGATGAGAAAAGTGTCCCATCGTCAAGTAATGTGGAGTTAAAATCCGTTTCAGTAGTTTCGTTCATACGAGTGTCCGGTTGGTTATTGATTATTGTATATATGATTTCGATTAGTGATGCTTCCAGGGAAATATTTGTATTCTTAGGAATATTTGTACAGGTGAACGGTTGTTTTCCATGTTGTAATTTTTAATTTCTATGTTGTGATGATTTAAGGATAATTTTTGTATTGTTTCAGACGGTATTTCTGGGATATTAACAAAGTTTTGTGGAAACCAATTTGTGTCATAAATATAATGTAATGTTTCAGTTAGCCGAGGTATTATATGTGGAAAAGCTTCGGCAATTTCTTTCGTAGCTGAAAAATTGTGTCTTACCAGACTTTTCCAAAATCTTTGTATATACCAGGATAAGTGTGTAAGAGAGTCAAGAATTTCCTCTTCCTTTAGTTCCGCATTTTTGGCAGAACTTATGCAAATGTTAAGGAGTTTATTAAATCCTTTTATTTCTTGTCGAGCGTTTTGTGTACACTCTCTTTACGAGACTGTGAAGCATTCGTATTTAGTGTGGGTGCAAGGCGCTTAAGAAATTCAAATGAGGATTTTCTAAATAATCCTTCCGTATTTGGGGGTTGGATTTCTGAGCATGCTCCGTTTTGGAATTCAAATAGTGTGTCTGATAAAGGATTAAATAGTGTATCATATAGTAGTGAGATATATCTGTTTGTTAGTGGATCACAAATAAAAAGAACTGAGCCTTTTGTGAGTTGTGTCCTATAAATCTCAACTAAATATGAAAGAAAAGCGGTTCGTAAAATTTGTGATGCCTTTTCTGGTAGAGAAAGAAAAGGTTGTTGTTCTACTGCGAAGTAATGGATTTTAAGTTGTTTTGCAATATTTAATATTATATTTAAATCATCTTGGTGTTGGTAGTGTTTAACTTCGAATGGTAGAATGGTAGAGGTGTATTTACATTTGGTAATATCGGCATAGTTGTGTTCAATGGATCTGAATTTTGTGATAACTCAGTCGAAATTACTGGTTGTCGGTGTAGGTGATTTTGATAGATGTGTGTATCCTTCGTATTTGTGGTAGGGTAAATATTTTTGTTATTATGGTTATTATTAGCGTTATTATTAGGATTATTATCTTCAAGGTCAATTAGTGTATTTACTCTGTGTGATGAGAAAAGTGTCCCATCGTCAAGTAATGTGGAGTTAAAATCCGTTTCAGTAGTTTCGTTCATACGAGTGTCCGGTTGGTTATTGATTATTGTATATATGATTTCGATTGGTGTTGCTTCCAGGGAAATATTTGTATTCTTAGGAATATTTGTACATGTTGTACGTGTATCCTGACTATGACTCAGACGTTCAGATGAAAGATATCTATGTGTGAAAAGAGGTTCAGTGAGAACTGCTTATTACTCTTCTTAAGGCAGACTGCGATTAGGCAGTTCACTGCCTGTGTATTGGCCAAGCTCAAGGTTGCGAGGACCTGTCACTGATATACTCAATCGTGGGACGATTGAATGGTGTTAGTAACAAAAGTGTTATATACGTACTGCATTTGAAGGTGTATTAATTCACTGCACTAATGGTATTGTTAGTGGTTGAAGGATACCACAGGGTACCACATTTCCCCCTCTAGAGAAAATTTTAAGTTTACTAAATTTTAACATAAAGGCTGTGACATGATGTTTACAGAGAGTTTAGTGCTAAGTATGACACAATGGTTAACAGAGAGACTAAAGGATTAAATACGATACGGCGATTGATAAAGAGATGAACGGTGATTACTATAACATGATGAGTACTTAATATGAATGAACACCAATTTGATAAATACAGGGCGAATGTATGAAGGTAAAGATAAATGTTAACAACGATGAAATCAGTTTAATGAATGTAGACATGGTGAATAATATGAGAAAGTATTATTCTAAGTTTTGGGCTTGGCGCTTACTATACGTTGAATTTTCAGTAGACTTGATTAGAGCTCATGTGGTTGGAGTGAGCGTTCGGTCTGGTCCTGGTCATAGATTGCCAGTACATCTCCGTTTGCTGTGTCATCTTCTTGGGCGTCTGGAGGATCAATGGGGTTTTCGGCTGTTTGGTGTTGGTAGGGGTTGACCGTCGGGATCACGCTGTGTGTCGGTGATAATGTTGTTCCCGCGTTGGGATGTTTTGGAGGCGAGTAGGAGGCGACGCTAGTGCCAGTGCGTCGTTTTTGTGATTGTCCACCGTCCAGTGATTCATCCGATAAGGACAACTCTGTCAGTTCGCCATATCGTTTGGGTTTCTTCTTGTCACGTGCGCTGCGTCTACTGGACGATTTCGTTGGATCGAATGACTGTGTGCTTTCGTGATGCATGGTTGCGGCTTTGCTTCCGTAGTTGGAGTCGGTGTCGTGGGGCTCGTTGTCTTGTTCTTCCTCTGAGGCCTGAGAGGACTCCGTTGAAAGCTTTCTCTTCTTGGGTGATCCTTTCTTGAGTGATGGTTGGTAGCATTTTTTGTGAGAGATTTTGATTCTGTTGACTTTAGAGAGATTGGCTTTTGCCTTTTTGTCAATGACTGACGTTGGGGTTCCTCTCTTTCGTATGGCTCGTTGGCCGATGATTTTGTTTTTGATGTCTTGTGCGTGTGACTCTATGCTTTGAATGAACTTTGCATGGTGATTGCGCACGGTATTTCTGGCGGCGAAATTGATAAGTGGAATATGACGCTGTTCGGGTGTGCCAAATTTTGCTACATCAGATTTGTTTAATACAATGTCTTGTTGGCCTGGGACTTTAACGGTCACTGTACTATCTGTTGTCTTTACTAACGCGGCCCCCTCTGGATTGCCTCATACAGGCCTTGGAGTTGCTTTTTGTTTCAGGAGGCGGCGAGTGTTTTTCGGGCAAGTTGGAGTCGAGGGCTGTGTGCGGCAAGGGGCTGTTCGAAGTTAGCAGATGGAAGCTCTATGATGCGCGGTACTTCGCCTTTATCGTCTTTGGCTTCCTGCAGTTTCCGTTGTTTGGTTGCTCTCACTTCGTCGTCGCTATCCAGGTTCTCGTCGTACTATTTGTCCTGGCTGATAAAATCCTCCTCCCCTATGATGTTGTCATCTAAATAGTATTTTAAAGTATTAGACCAGTTTAGATTTTTTATGTTAGGTTTTGATGTTATATTTGTTAATGCGGTATTTGCTTTGCGTCCATAATGGGATTCAAATGGGGAAAGTTTAGAATGTTTCTTTCGGCACGTGCGTAGTTCGAAGGATAAGTTTTGGAGAGCGTTTTTGATATTGAACGGTTTTTGATTGGAGTCAAGTTTTATGCACCCCAAACGTCACTTTACGGTTTGTACTAAGCATTCTACTAATCCTATGGGACGATGGTCATTGGCCGGTGCGTATATTAGGTTGATGTTTTAGCGTCTACATAGTTGTTGGATTTTATTACCTTTTAGGCATCTGGCTTGATCAAGTCTTATATTTCTAGGTACGCCGTGTTGGGTTATATATTTGTTTAAAAACTTTTCTATGTTTGGGCCGTTTGCGTTAGCAACTAATTTGAGCGTTGGGATTTTCGAGAAACGATCGATACATGCTAAGAAGTAGACTTCCCTTCCTTGACCGTCAAATATGGGTCCGCCGAAATCTAATTGTATTTCTTCGTTTGGTTCAGAGCACGGTGGAAGGGGGGTCCAATCGGACTTCTTTATTATACTTTTTAAGTTCTTACAGAATTCGGTACATGGTCGGCACGTTTTAGATTTATTGATTAAATCTCGATTGATAAATGGCCACCATAATCTTTGTCCCAGTTCCGTCATGCCCCATGCTCCAGGGTGTGTTGAGTGGAGTACATCTATTACAGATTCCTTGAGGATGTTTGGTATTGCTAGCTTATTGTCCACCAGTATGCAGCCGTTGATGACGCTTAAGTTGTTCCATTTTGCGTGTATCTGATTGCTGAGTTGTTTGCATCGGGCTTGGTTGTTGTTGAGAATGCAGTCTCTTATTTCCATTAATACTGTATCTCTATTGATCATCGCTGCTATTAGTTGTTGGTTGAAGATGGTTTCCAATTGTTTTGGAAGCTGGTCGTCTGATGGTCTGGTGGGGTGAATTACGTCCTGTTTAGGAGTGGGGCTCAGATAGTTCCTCATTGAGATTGGTGTTTTCTGCGCTGGTGATTTGACGGTGGCGCTATTTGGCTTGTTTGTTGTGTGTTCCATTTCGTTTTCTTGTTTAAAGTTAGGCTGCTTTAGTATGGCTGTGTTAATTGGCAAATGCGCTTCTGTAATCGTTCGCTGTGTGACTTGTGTGTTGGTAATGACGTCATTGTTCGTTTGGTTTGTTTGTGGTTGGAATGTCTTGTGACTACTGCGTAGGTTGTAATTCAAGTTTGTTTTTAAGTTGTTTTTATTCGTGCGGCGATTGTCGGGGTTGTTTTTAATTTGTGTGGATTCGTTCGACGATTCCACTTTTAGTTTTCTAGGCCTGCCTCTTTGACGTTTTGTTTGGTAGTTCATTGGTTGGTTGGAATCCTGGGACGATTGCAAGGCATTTGTTTTAGTAACATTGGAATCGTTGTGTATTGTTTGATTATTGTGTTGTGTATTGGTATTGATTTGTTTCTTTGTTCTGCCTGTTTTGCGTAGTATGTGGAATGTCTCTTTGATTATTTCTATTTGCGCTATTATGAAATTTTCGTCATTTGTGCTTGGGGGTTTTGCCGGTTCGGATGGGTTGCGAGACATGTAGTCTGCTAATCCCATTTTTGTTCCGGGTATGTGCTCTATGTTAAAATTGAATGGGATTAGTCTAGCATACCATCGTGTTAGGCGGCTTTGGTGAAATTTGCTGGAGCATTCTTTGAGTATTGATAAGAGGGCCCTATGATCTGTTTGGACTGTGAAGTGGTGACCTAATAAGTAATGTCTAAAGTGTTCTAACGCCCATACTACGCCTAGTAACTCTAGTTCATTTATGCTGTATTTTTCCTCCGCTTTATTCAAAAATCTTGAAGCGTATGATATTGTCTCCCATCCGTTGCATGTTTCTTGTTCTAGGACTGCTCCTAGGCCTGATCTTGATGCGTCTGTCTTAACTCTGGTTTTTCTTTTTGTGTCGTAGTGTGTATTTTCTGTTAGGTTAGGGATGCAGTTCTTTATGCTCTCAAATTTTGATTGATGATGTTTTGTCCCGACGTATTTCGTATCTTTTTGTAATAGATTCCGGAATTCACGGCACAGGTGTGCGAGGTTCGGTATGAATTTCGTTAGATGGTGAACGCTACCTAAGAATGATTTTAGTTGTTTTTGGGACGTGGGTGGTTTCAGATTTAGTATAGCTTGTGTCTTGGAGACGATTGGTTTGATACCCTTCTTGTCTATTTCGTAACCGAGCCATGTAATCTTGTGTTTTGCGAAGTGACACTTGTTGAGGTTGATTGCCAGGTTTTCTTCGTTTAATCTGTCTAAGCATTTGAATAATTTTTCTTTGTGGTTTTGTATGCCGCCTCCAGTAACTATGATAATGTCGTCTAGGAAACTAAATGTGTTTGTTAAATTGTATAAGGTTTTGTCTTTTGCTTTTTGGAAATCTGCTGGCATGTCCGTGAGTCCGTAAAATCCATTGTTGAATCGGTATGTTCCTGTGGCTTTGCCGCCTATGATATTGAAATTGCATTGTTTTGCTGTGTCTTCATCTAGTAGTATCTGGCTGTATGCGTAGCGTAAATCTATAGTTGAAAATAGGACTTCTCCTTCGTTGGACGATTGAGTGATTGTTTGTGCGATGTTGTCCATAAGGCAATCGATGTTGTGCATTTGGTATTTGATTTTGTGGATCGCTTTGTTAATTGTTTTTGTGTCCATTGCTAATTTTATTGATTTGTCCTTCTTCACCGTGATGACTATTGGTGAGATAAAAAATTTGTCGCTGCATTTGTCTAATTTTGTTATGTGTCCATTGTTTTGTAGGTTTTTTAGTTCTTCCTCAACTTGTTTCTCGAGGTGTAATGGTAAACGTCTTCCTTTTTGGTGGACCGGAGTGTAGTTTGGTTTAAATTGTGATTTTACCTTATGGTGTAGAGAGCGTCCTATCCTTGATGTTAGGTTTTTGTATTTAATTGCTATTTCGTCTTTGATTGTATGGGTTTGGGATGTGTTAATTGAATTGATGCTCTTACCTGTAGATGTTGGTGATTCGTGTTGTGATAGATGGATCCCCAGGGGTTTGAATAGGTCCCTACCATTGATCGCTCGATGTTTATTTGGTACGACTATGATGTCCGACCGTCCTGCTTTCCATCCGTTGCACTCGATGTCGCAGTAGAGTGTCCCGAGATTCTTTATGGGGGTGTCCGTGTAGCTCTTCAATTGCACTGGATTTGTTGCTCTGCTCCACCATGTGTTGCTGTCTCTGGTCTCTATGTCTTTCGCCATTTGTTCCGTGACTATGCTAGTGGAGCTCCCTGAGTCGACCATTACCCAGAACTTGCTGTGCCCGTACTGTATGTATAGCTTGGATGGTGTTGTGGAATCGTCGGGTGTTTCCATCATGTTTACTGTGTAGTCGTCTGTGGAGTCGTCGTATGTCGATTGGATGTCCGGAATGTGTGTAATCATATTTATGCCTTGTGATGGTTGGTTTAGGCTTTGATTCTCTATTTCGTTCACCGATCTGCTAGACTGGGGTCTGTTCAAGTTCGATCTGCAAACTTTCGCGAAGTGATTTTGTTTATTGCATCGGCGGCATATTTGGCCGATTGCTTAACATTTTGTGCGATGGTTCGCGTCCCAGAGTTGTCCGCAATTTCTGCAGTTGTGTGTTGGGGTTCTGTTGTTGTGGTTGTTTCTGCCAATACCTCTAGTTGTTCCTCTATATGTTGATAGGGGTCTATTAGAGCCGCGGTAACGTGAGCTGGAGATTTCCATGACTTGTTCGTCTCGTCCAATGAAAGGGTTGGTCGATGTGTCCGATGGCTGTCTTGCCTGAATAGCTAATTGGCTTCTAATGCCTAACTCGATGCTTACTGCTAATTCTAAGGCTTTTTCGGGGGTCAGGGTTGTCTTCAAAAGTTCCTTTTGGATTTCTTGGTCTATCATATTTGCAGTGAATATGTCCCTTAGTAGTTCGTCTTCTAGGTCCGCTAGTCGGCAGTGTTCGGCTAGTGACCTGAGTGCGGAGTAAAATTGTTCCATCGTTTCACCTCTGTGTTGTTTACGCGTCAGAAGTAAGTATCTGTCAAAGGTTACATTTCTTGGCCGGATGAACGTTTGTTCTAATTCTTCCCATAGCTCCATTGTTGTTTCTGCTTCTACGTTTGTGTGGGGGAATTTTCTTGCATGCATTTTTCGTCCTTCGATTCCAAGGCCGAGGTAGATCAATGATTTGGCTTTTCTATCTGCCATGTCCCATGGCTTGTCGCCGCATAAGACTCCTATTCGATCGATGTGGTTGCATTCGTTCTTCCATTTGGCTATCGCCTGGTGGTACCTTGTTAATCGTTCTCGTTCCATTGTCTGTGTTGGGTTTTGGACGGGTTGTTCCTCTACTGGTTCTGGGGGGTATATGACTGTGGTCGGTCTCTCTTGAAGTAGTTCGTCCAGTTCGATGTTAGTTTTGGCAACGAGGGCCATTTTGAGCTGGCTCCTCCATTTCTCCCATGAGATTGGTGGATTGCTACTGGGTTTGTACCAGAATGGTTCAAGGCCGAGCGCCGTACGTCCGATTTTATCTGACTGCGCCATGTTGTACGTGTATCCTGACTATGACTCAGACGTTCAGATGAAAGATATCTATGTGTGAAAAGAGGTTCAGTGACAACTGTTTATTACTCTTCTTAAGGCAGACTGCGATTAGGCAGTTCACTGCCAGTGTATTGGCCAAGCTCAAGGTTGCAAGGACCTGTCACTGATATACTCAATCGTGGGACGATTGAATGGTGTTAGTAACAAAAGGGTTATATACGTACTGCATTTGAATGTGTATTATTTCACTGCACTAATGGTATTGTTAGTGGTGGAAGGATACCACAGGGTACCACAGTACAGGTGAACGGTTGTGTTTCCACGTTGTAATTTTGAATTTCTATGTTGCGGTGATCTAAGGATAAATTTTGTATTGTATCAGACGGTATTTCTGGGATATTAACAAAATTTGTGGAAACCAATTTGTGTCATAAATATAATGTAATGTTTCAGGTAGCCGAGGTATTATATGTGGATAAGCTTCGGCAATTTCTCTCGTAGCTAAAAAAATGTGTCTTATCAGTCATTTCCAAAATCTGTGTATATACCAGGATAAGAGTGTAAGAGAGTCAAGAATTTCCTCTTCATTTAGTTCCGCATCTGTGGCAGAACTTATGTAAATGTTATTGAGTTTATTAAATCCTTCTATTTCTCGTCCAGCAATTTTGTGTACGCTCTCTTTACGAGACTGTGAAACATTCGTATTTAGTGTGGGTGCAAGGCGCTTGAGAAATTCAAATGAGGATTTTCTAAATAATCCTTCTGTATTTGAGGGTTGGATCTCTGAGCATACTCCGTTTAGGAATTCAAGTAGAGTGTCTGATAAAGGATCAAATAGTGTATCATTTAGTAGTGAGATATATTTGTTTGTTAGTGGTTCACAAATAAAAAGAACTAAGCCTTTTGTGAGTAGTGTCCCATAAATCTCAACTAAATATGAAAGAAAAGCGGTTCGTAAAATTTGTGATGCATTTTCTGGTAGAGAAAGAGAAGGTTGTTGTTTTTCTGCGAAGTAACGAATTTTAAGTTGTTTTGCAATATTCAAATTTATATTTAATTCATCTTGGTGTTGGTAGTGTTTAACTTCGAATGGTAGAATTTCGTGTGTTAAGCGTTTGTTCTGTTGTGTAAGAACTGCAAGTTGTATCCTGTCCGAGTGTGTCGGTTGACTGGAGGAAGATTGATCAGTATGATGGTCCATCATTTGTAGTTTTTTGTTTAGTAATGGTTATGTTTATTTTGTTGGGATTGTGGTTCCCTTTTTCTTAAATTTTAAGTAAAGAAAAACTAAATAGCTATTAAATCTGATTCTAAGTTTCTTTCTCAATAGAGAAAAGGGTGTTTCATGTGAGTTCTTTTTACGGTTAGAGTTTGTTAACTCACTGGTCGCACCAGTTAAGGCAGACCCAATATGGGCTCCTTTTACAGCCTTGAGGTATAAAGAGCTAGGGCTACTTATTTCTGCGCGCGAAGTAGACTTACCTATATCTCTCAGACTAACGGACTCGGTAAAACACAAGAGGTGGACTTCATTTATAACGGCAATTAAGAAGTATAGCACCGGAGTCAATGGTATAACATGGTGTATCTAAGCTAACAGACTGACTATAGCAATTTCAGTTCTCTCTATTTAAAAGCGGATATAGTCTTCTCAGTCTCTGATTGGCTGAAGGTGTACGATCAGTATTCCTAC
>NW_027449807.1:0-1000 GCF_964194025.1 Convolutriloba macropyga
TATTACTTAATTTGATTGTTAATTTGAAAAAAAGGTCTCGGTACCTGCAGCCTAACCATAGATGAAATATAATTGAAATTGATAGGAGTAGATTTATCTATCAAACTTTTTTTTTTGAAAATGCCTCTAAGCAAGACCGTGCTAACGCAAGATGATTTGGTAAGTTTTGTATTCATTTCTTGCCGCTCTATTCTCAAATTTCTGCGGTATTTTTCGTTCAAAAAGGTAGTTTTGCCAATTGTCATTACGACAAAGTCAAGATGTCAGCGCTGTTTTTGCGCATTATTTTCTAAGAAAAGCGCTGAATGTTCAAAAATTATGTAACAAGTGAGCTGAATGCGCTGCAATGCGCTAAAATTTGCCGAAATGCGCTGATTTTTCAAACTTTTCAGCGCAAAAATTACACAACTATATGCTGAAATGTGCTGAAGCATTATAAGAAATGCATTCAAATTTCAGCGCATTTGTTTAAAATTATAAGTGGATTTCAAAGCTTTTTTGCACCGATTTCATGAATTTTGGACTATTTAGGTTGGTCTTTTATAAACGATTAACGTATTAACGGAAATATGCTGCAAAACGCTGAAATTATGTAATCAATGCGCTTAAATTTCAGCACATTTCTTGCTAAATTGGATATTAATGTGAAATCAAGTTGAACGCGGAAACATTCTGGAATCACTGTTGCTGTGGGTTAAGTATTGGGTACAGTATCGAAGAACAGGGTTCGAATCGCAATCAACTCTAGTTTTTCTGAAAATTCAGCGGTTTTCAGCGCATTTCTTGCAAAGTTTCAGCGCATTTAGGTGCATTTCAGCTCTTTATTATGTAAGGTTTTGAGAAATTTTTGAGAAATCAGCGGATTTCAGTGCATTTCTTACATAATTTTTAGCTCTTTATTATGTAAGGTTTTGAGAATTTTTTGAGAAATCAGCGGATTTCAGTGCATTTCTTACATAATTTTTAGAGAATTTCTCGACCCAGGGAAAGTTTCAAAATT
>NW_027449808.1:0-20829 GCF_964194025.1 Convolutriloba macropyga
GTCTTTAATTGGTGTCTAATTTGGCCTGCTCAGAAAAAAATTAAAAATAATGATGTATCCATTTTTTTCAGTACTGATGTAGTTTTCTACCAAGTATGGTTATTGTTACTTGCAAATTGTTTTATATAGGCCTTTTTTGGATCCTTGAAGTTTTTCGAATCCTTAGTTTTTTTTCAAAACACACACAAAACACCCTGGCCTTTATGGCGAGGTGGGATTTTTTCACACTTCGCAAAAGAGCTTCTGTGTATTCAGTAACTACAGGGTGGACCTGAATTGTGCTCAAAATGGTCTAATTTGGCCGGCTAAGAATGTTTTTAAACTGTAAATTTTAAAAGTTTAAAAAATATTGATGTTTTAAATGTTTTCCAGTACTGATGCATTTTTTCTTCTAATTTGGGTTATTGTAGCTTGGTTTAGGCTTGGTTTGGGTCCCTGAAGTTTTTATGATACTTTATTTTTTTGTCAATTCAACATTTTTTTTTATTTTTTGAGAAATCATGAAATTCTTGTTTGAGTTCTTTTTTTATCAAAACACACAAAACATCCTGGCCTCTAGGGCGAGGTGGGAAATTTATCCCACTTCGCAGTAGAGATCTTGGGCATTCCGTAACTACTGAGTGGACTTGAATTGCGTTCACATTTGTCTACGTGGCACCGTTTTTAGCCGTTTTGCTAGTGTTTGCGAGAAATTGGGCTCCCAATAGCCCAACAATTGGAGTACGCTTCATGTCATTGATGATTTCTCCAAAACTACTGTACCAAATTAAACGGGCATAGGCTCGTTTTGTTGCTTATGAACCCCTTGTGATTGCTCTAATCAGTTGTTATTCCGAATCAATAACCAAAAAAATTTTTCATGTCCAAACTTTGAGAAAATTTGCTATTTTTTTTGGGTTACCAAAATTTCGGTACAACAAAACACCTGATTTAAGTAATAAGTAATAGTTCTTTAGCTTCTTCAGAATGAGGGAAATGCCCCCATATATATTTCTCATACCATTTTAGCAAGTGCAGATGCCGATTTTTGACTCTGCAGCCGGTGTACTTCGTGGTACGGTTTTTTTGGGCATTTGGTACGGTACCTTTACTTTGCAATAACTCGTTGTAGAGTGAACCGATTTTGATGAATTTTTTTTGTTAATCCCAGCTTGAGCTTAGCTTTGTTTTGATATAGGTGTCGCTGCGTTTCGATCAGCCGTTTTTGAGAAAATGGCCAGGACAGGTGCCCCAATTTTCACCCGGTGAAGCAGGGTACCTGTACAAGGTACACCTTGAAGCTTTGAATTTTGGTACTTCGGGTGATAAAATTAGTGTTTTGAATTGCCCGTCTAATGTAGATTTCGAATATGTATACTTTATATAGCCTTTTCTGATGTTTTGGTGTTCAATGGACATTTTGCAATGCTTCTTTTTTAAATTTTTGTCTTTTCAGATACCGAAATTCAGGTTACAGTTTATTGTTTTATCGATATCTCCTAAAGTACTGAATCAAATTCAATAAACAAGGTGGTATTTTGTTTCTATTGATCTGTTCCTGCTAGCGTTTTGCATTCTTTTTTTTATCAGCCTGTGCAAATAACAATTAGGGTGTAAACTTTTAAAAATTATATCATTTTAAGCGTTATTATGAATTCATGTGGTTTTTATTGTAATGAGGGTTGTTGTTACTTGCAAATTGTGTTATTTACGCTAGTGTCGGGTCCTAACATCATAACCTTCATGGTGAGGTGGGGAATTTTTTCCCACCTCACCATGAAGGTTTGCCGTGAAGTGGAAGTGGAACAGAATTACACCCACAAATACGCCGGGAACGATTTGTCACGTTTTTTTTACCTCGGTTCCGGAGATCTTGGGCTTCGATTTTAGCCCAAAAAATGGAGTACAGAACAGTATTTTGTTAATATCTTCTAAAGTACTAGACCAAATTTAACGGGAGTGGTCGCATTTTGTTAGCACTGAACCCCTCATGCTTGCAGTGTTTAGTTGGTTTCCCAAATCGCCTAATCAAAAAGGTTATTAATGTTCAAATTTGAAACAGGTCGAGTTTTCGGGCTATTCTGGGTGACTCAAATTTCGGTACAACAAAACGCGGGATTTACCAAACAAATGTTAGTGTTTTAGAATCCCCAGATATTGGGAAGTATCCCCATATATATTTTACATAGCGTTTTACGGAATTGTGATTGTCAAATTTGGCTCTGAAGTCAGGTCACCTCGCTTTTTGGGTCATTTGGCAGGGTACCTACTTTTTGCTATAACTTCTTCTAGAGTGAACCGATTGTGCTCATTTTTTAATATGATGCGTATCTCAAGCAGTGCTACAAACTGTGTTAAGGGGGTTTATTTTGGTTTTGCCGTTTTAGAGAAATTGGCCAGTAAACTTGCCCTCGGTTTTACCCCAGAAGCGGTTGACCCATCAGCTGACACCATGACACGTACCTTGAAGCCTTGAACTATATAACGAATCTTAGTGTTTTAGAATCCCCAGTTAGTGGGGAGTCTCCCCATATATATTTTGTATGTAGTTTTATGTAGTCCAGATGGTGAATTTTAGCGAAACTTGAGCCGTACTTGGTCAATTTTGACATTTGGTACGGTACTTTTATGTTGGAATATCTCCTCGTAGAGTGATCTGTTTGTTGATTTGAACTCAGCTTGAGCCGTACTTGAATCCCTGTAAATAGCGTTTTGTTTCTTTCAGCCGTTTTCGAGAAATTGGCCAGGACACATACCTCCATTTTGACTAATTCGTGTCCGGTACAGTTCGTGTATGTACATGTTACACCATCAAAACTCGCTATTTTAGACTCGATAGTTAGTTCGGTAGACTCGTCTGATAATTTAGATTGTCCCCATATATATTTTTCAGGTTGTTATGATGAGTGAGAATGAGTGGTTATTGGTTATAGTACAGAGACAGGACCCGAAATAGGTCATTTTGAGCATTTGGTACGGTACCTTGATGTTGAAATATCTCCTCGTAGAGTGAACCGATTTTCGATCAGTTTGTTGATTTGAACTTAGCTTGAGCCGTACTTGAATACCTGTAAATAGCGTTTTGTTTCTTTCAGCCGTTTTCGAGAAATTGGCCAAGAAACATACGGTCATTTTGACCAGTAAGTGACTGGTACTTTTCACGTTTCTACATGTGAAAGGTTGAAATTTTTTACCTTGACTCCACAAATAGGCTCGTTGAACTCCATTTCTAATGGGGAATCTCCCAATATATATTTTACACCTCATTTTATGTAGCTCTGAAGGTCAATTTTAGCTCTGAATGTGCTGCATCTCCCCTCTGGGGCCATTTGATACGGTACCTTGTTTTTGCTATAACTCCTTTAAGAGTGCACCGATTGGGCTCATTTTTTAATATGATGCGTATCTCAAGCAGTGATACAAATGGTACTAAGGGCGTTTGTTTTTGTCCAGCCGTTTTTAAGAAATTGGCCAGGAAACTTGACCCCAGATTGACCCATGAGGAGAGAAGCACTATACTGATGACTGAATTCCCAGACCCAATTTGGGTCAAGGAAATGTTGAAATCGAACCAAACTCGATATGGAGTATCGCATGGGTACCTAGATTGTAAACAAAAAGAATTTTTGGGTCTACCTTGCCTAGGAAAAAAGTTAGTTCTCCATACAGAAACTTGCGATTATTTCGAATCGTTCCTTTTAACTAATTTTGAAAAATATGTCTTTTTGATTAGGTCTTAAAATTGTCCAAATTAAACCAAACTTGGCATGGAGTATCCACTGTATAAATAGAGTCTAAAACAAAAGTAACTTTTGCTATAGCTTGCCTAGGAAAGAGGTTAGTATTTCATACGGAAATATGCGTATTTCTCGAATAACGAATTTTAAAAATAGGTCTTTTTCATCGGGTCAAGGAGTGGTTCAAATTCGACCAAACTGGGTATGGATTATACCATGGGTACGTAGAGTGTAAAACAAAAAGAAGTTTTGGTCTAGCTTGCTAGGAAAAAAAGTTAGTTTTCCATACGGAAATTTGCGATTATTTCGAATAGTTCATTTTAAATAATTTTCAAAATAGGTCTTTTTGATTCGGTCTTAAAGTTGTCCAAATTGAACCAAACTTGGCATGGAGTATCCCCTGTATAAATAGAGTCTAAAACAAAAGGAATTTTTGCGATAGCTTGCCTAGCAAAAAAGTTAGGTTCTCATACGGAAATTTGCGAATTTCGCAAGTATTGAATTTTAAAAATAGGTCTCTTTCATCGGGTCAAGGAGTTGTTAAAATCGAACCAAACTCGGTATCGAGTATCACCATTGTAATTAGAGGGTAAAACAACAAGATTTTTTGCTATAGCTTGCCTAGCAAAAAAGTTAGGTTCTCATACGGAAATTTGCGAATTTCGCAAGTAACGAATTTTAAAAATAGGTCTTTTTCATCGGATCAAGGAGTTGTTAAAATCGAACCAAACTCGATATCGAGTATCACCATTGTAATTAGAGGGTAAAACAACAAGATTTCTTGCTATAGCTTGACTCGGAAAAAAGTTAGGTTTTCATACAGAAATTTCTGATTAATTCGAATAATTAATTTTGATTTCTTTTTAAAAATTGGTGTATTTCATTGGGTTTAGGAGTTGTCCAAATCAAACCAAACTCGGTATCGAGTATCACCATTGTGATTACAAGGTAAAACAACAAGATTTTTTGCTATAGCTTGCCTAGCAAAGAAGTTAGGTTTTCATACGGAAAGTTGCGAAATTCGCAAGTAACGAATTTTAAAAATAGGTCTTTTTGATCGGGTCAAAGAGTTGTTCAAATCGAACCAAACTCGGTATCGAGTATCACAATTGTAATTAGAGTGTAAAACAACAAGATTTTTTGCTAGAGCTTGCATAGCAAAAAAAGTAGGTTCTCATACGGAAATTTGCGAATTTCGCAAGTAACGAATTTTAAAAATAGGTCTTTTTCATCGGGTCAAGGAGTTGTTAAAATCAAACCAAACTCAGTAACGAGTATCACCATTGTAACTAGAGTGCAAAACAACAAGATTTTTTGCTATAGATTGACTAGGAAAAAAGTTGGGTTTTCATACGGAAATTTCCGATTAATTCGAATAATTAATTTTGATTAGTTTTTAAAAATAGGTCTATTTCATCGGGTCAAGGAGTTGTTAAAATCAAACCAAACTCGGTATCGAGTATCACCATTGTAATTAGAGGGTAAAACAACATGATTTTTTGCTATAGGTTGACTAGGAAAAAAGCTGGGTTTTCATACGGAAATTTCCGATTAATTCGAATAATTAATTTTGATTAATTTTTAAAAATAGGTCTATTTCATCGGGTCAAGGAGTTGTCCAAATCTTTGGAAGCCTGTGTTTAATTGAAAAGTTTGTCAATCCCAGCTGCGCGGGTCGTCGCACTAAGCGAAGCGACGAGGTCCGAAACCCGATTTTAGTCAGTTAAATCTGACACCACCAAATTGACAGCTAATGCTATTTTGAGTTACTTTGTTTTTTTTTTGAAATGTTACAATTACTGCTTCAATTTTACAAAAATGTTCTGCTTAGAAACTGTTCACGGGGTGTATAATGACTAGCTTCTCTGTTACTGCTCATCCTTTTTCAGTTTCAATGGATTTGCTTCAAGGAAAAAACATAGCTATCTTTGGCGATAGCAACGTTTGTCGTTTACAATTCGATATTCCAGTGAACGTGATTGGCAAGCCTGGTGAAAAGGCCTACAACTGGAAAGAATACCAGGAGCAACTAGTTGCATACGATATCGTAGTTTTGAAGATCGGCGGCAATGATATCTGCACCAAAGATTCCCGCGTACCAATTGAATCTGAGTTGTCTGACCTTATGAAAGATCTAAGAGAACTCTTTGATTTCTGTAGAAACGGAAACAATCTTTTATTGATAGCCGATCTGGTACCCCGATTGTCCAATTGGTCGGGCATATACAAAGCAAACAGCAGGTTGCTCAAACGATTCAAAAAGAAGAACAATAATTTTGGCAAAAGTATTACAAGCGATGACTTGTGCGATGGCGTGCACCTTAAAGACTACAAATGCCTTAGTGAGTTGCTAGTGAGAAACATGGCCGCCCAGTTGAATCCTTCAAATAGTTCTTAGCCTGCCGAGAAATCTGATTGAATTTTGCAGCTTTCATAATTCGCACTTGTTCATGATCTGCAACTTTCATATTTTGAAGCTTTCAGTTTTATCATTATACAATTTTGATTTGCCTTTGGTTCATTGGCGATTAAATTTTTGTATTTGTTTTATCTTGCGATTTTCATTCAAATGTTGTTTCTCAGGTCTTCGAGAGATCTGATAGGATTTTGCTACTTTCTTAATTTGAGTGAATTTAGCTAATTTATCGCAATATTGTTCTTGAAATAAGCAGCGTGAAAACTTAACCTGTTCACACTAAGTTGATAGAAACATTGGGAGCTTTTGAATATGACGCAGTATATGTTGGTGGAGAATATTGAGGTGAGGTTTTAATCAAAGCCGATTGTGTGGCTTTGATCAAAGCAATTCTCTAGCCGATTGAGTGGCTGGAAGATGAAGCTTAAAGTTGGGGCAGCCGATTCTGTGGCTGTCTAATGCACGATCAGACCAAAGAGCCGGTTATCTGGCTCTGAGATTGTTGATTCCTTGTGTTCCTATGCAAAGCCTAATCAGAATTTTGCTCTCTAGCCGACTGGGTGGCTGGAGAACAATTGAACTGAGAGGCTCTAAATAAAATATTGTCTATAAAGTCCCGCTACTTGTTCGCTGTCAATTTTGATTCATTGCGTTCCGATTATAGTCTGACAGTAATCAGAAATTGTTTGACTGTAGTTCAATTTTGATCATCAATTCACATTGGTAGAGATTATTCAAGTGAGGTTTTAATCATTGCCGACTGTGTTGCTTTGATCTAAGTGATTCTCTAGCCGATTGGGTGGCTGGAGGATGGAGCTTAGTTAATTGATGCAGCCGATTGTGTGGTTGCCTAATTTACGATCAGATCCAAGATCCGATTGTGTGGCTCTGAGAATGTTGATTCCTTGTGTTCCTAAGCAAAGCCTAATCAGATTTTTGTTCTCTAGCCGATCGGGTGGCTGGGGAACAATTGAACTGAGATGGCTCTAAATAAAATATTGTCTACCAAGTCCTGCTAATTGTTGGCTGTCAATTTCTATTCTTTGATTTCCGATTATAGTCTGACAGCAATCAGAAATTGTTTGACTGCAGTTCCGTTTTGATCATCAATTCGCATTGGTAGAGATTATTCAAGTGAGGTTTTCATCAAAGCCGACTGTTTGGCTTTGATCTAGGTGATTCTCTAGCCGATTGGTTGGCTGGAGGATGAAGCTTAGTTAATAGATGCAGCCGATTGTGTGGCTGCCTAATTTCCGATCAGATCCAAGAGCCGATTGTGTGGCTCTGAGAATGTTGATTCCTTGTGTTTCTAAGCAAAGCCTAATCAGAATTTTGTTCTCTAGCCGATTGGGTGACTGGAGAACAATTGGACTGAGATGGCTCTAAATAAAATATTGTCTATCAAGTCCTGCTACTTGTTGGCTGTCAATTTCGATTCTTTGCATTCCGATTATAGTCTGACAGTAATCAGAAATTGTTTGACTGCAGCTCCGTTTTGATCATCAATTCGCATTGGTAGAGATTATTCAAGTGAGGTTTTCATCAAAGCCGACTGTGTAGCTTTGATCTAAGTGATTCTCTAGCCGATTGGTTGGCTGGAGGATGAAGCTTAGTTAATTGATGCAGCCGATTGTGTGGCTGCCTAATTTACGATCCGATCCAAGAGCCGATGGTGTGGCTCTGAGATTGTTGATTCCTTGTGTCCCTAAGCAAAGCCCAATCAGAATTTTGTTCTCTAGCCGATTGGGTGGCTGGAGAACAATTGAACTGAGATGGCTCTAAATAAAATATTGTCTATCAAGTCCTGCTACTTGTTGGCTGTCAATTTCGATTCTTTGCATTCCGATTATAGTCTGACAGTAATCAGAAATTGTTTGACTGCAGTTCCGTTTTGATCATAAATTCGCATTGGTAGAGATTATTCAAGTGAGGTTTTAATCAAAGCCGACTGTGTGGCTTTGATCTAAGCAATTCTCTCGCCGATTGAGTGGCTGGAAGATGAAGCTTAAAGTTAGTTGGGGCAGCCGATTGTGTGGCTGTCTAATACACGATCAGACCAAAGAGCCGGTTATCTGGCTCTGAGATTGTTGATTCCTTGTGTTTCTAAGCAAAACCTAATCAGAATTTTGTTCTCTAGCCGATTGGGTGACTGGAGAACAATTGAACTGAGATGGCTCTAAATAAAATATTGTCTATCAAGTCCTGCTACTTGTTGGCTGTCAATTTCGATTCTTTGCATTCCGATAATAGTCTGACAGTAATCAGAAATTGTTTGACTGCAGCTCCGTTTTGATCATCAATTCGCATTGGTAGAGATTATTCAAGTGAGGTTTTCATCAAAGCCGACTGTGTAGCTTTGATCTAAGTGATTCTCTAGCCGATTGGTTGGCTGGAGGATGAAGCTTAGTTAATTGATGCAGCCGATTGTGTGGCTGCCTAATTTACGATCAGATCCAGGAGCCGGTTGTGTGGCTATGAGAATGTTGATTCCTTGTGTTCCTAAGCAAAGCCTAATCAGAACTTTGTTCTCTAGCCGATTGGGTGGCTGGAGAACAATTGAACTGAGATGGCTCTAAATAAAATATTGTCTATCAAGTCCTGCTACTTGTTGGCTGTCATTTTCGATTCATTGCATTCCGATTATAGTCTGACATGAATCAGAAATTGTTTGACTGCAGTTCAGTTTTGATCATCAATTCACATTGGTAGAGATTATTCAAGTGAGGTTTTAATCAAAGCCGACTGTGTGGCTTTGATCTAAGCAATTCTCTCGCCGATTGAGTGGCTGGAAGATGAAGCTTAAAGTTAGTTGGGGCAGCCGATTGTGTGGCTGTCTAATGCAAGATCAGCCAAAGAGCCGGTTATCTGGCTCTGAGATTGTTGATTCCTTGTGTTTCTAAGCAAAAACTTAATCAGAATTTTGTTCTCTAGCCGATTGGGTGGATGGAGAACAATTGAACTGAGATGGCTCTAAATAAAATATTGTCTATCAAGTCCTGCTACTTGTTGGCTGTCATTTTCGATTCATTGCATTCCGATTATAGTCTGACATTAATCAGAAATTGTTTGACTGCAGTTCAGTTTTGATCATCAATTCACATTGGTAGAGATTGTTCAAGTGAGGTTTTAATCAAGGCCGACTGCGTGGCTTTGATCTAAATGATTCTCTAGCCGATTGGGTGGCTGGAGGATGAATCTTAGTTAATTGATGCAGCCGATTGTGTGGCTGCCTAATTTACGATCAGATCCAAGAGCCGATTGTGTGGATCTGAGATTGTTGATTCCTTGTGTTCCTAAGCAAAGCCTAATCAGAATTTTGTTCTCTAGCCGATTGGGTGACTGGAGAACAATTGAACTGAGATGGCTCTAAATAAAATATTGTCTATCAAGTCCTACTTGTTGGCTGACAATTTCGATTCATTGCATTCCGATTATAGTCTGACAGTAATCAGAAATTGTTTGACTGCAGTTCAGTTTTGATCATCAATTCACTTTGGTAGAGATTATTCAAGTGAGGTTTTAATCAAAGCCGACTGTGTGGCTTTGATCTAAGTGATTCTCTAGCCGATTGGGTGGCTGGAGGATGAAGCTTAGTTAATTGATGCAGCCGACTGTGTGGCTGCCTAATTTACGATCAGATCCAAGAGCCGATTGTGTGGCTCTGAGATTGTTGATTCCTTGTGTTCCTAAGCAAAGCCCAATCAGAATTTTGTTCTAGCCGATTGGGTGGCTGGAGAACAATTGAACTCAGATGGCTCTAAATTAAATATTGTCTATCAAGTCCTACTTGCTGGCTGTCAATTTCGATTCATTGAATTCCGATTATAGTCTGACAGTAATCAGAAATTGTTTGACTGCAGTTCAGTTTTGATCATCAATCCATATTGGTAGAGATTGTTCAAGTGAGGTTTTAATCAAAGCCGACTGCGTGGCTTTGATCTAAGTGATTCTCTAGCCGATTGGGTGGCTGGAGGATGAAGCTTAGTTAATTGATGCAGCCGATTGCGTGGCTGCCTAATTTACGATCAGATCCAAGAGCCGATTGTGTGGCTCTGAGATTGTTGATTCCTTGTGTTCCTCAGCAAAGCCTAATCAGAATTTTTTTGTTCTCTAGCCGATTGGGTGGCTGGAGAACAATTGAACTGAGATGGCTCTAAATAAAATATTGTCTATCAAGACCTGCTACTTGTTGGCTGTCAATTTCGATTCATTGCATTCCGATTATAGTCTGACAGTAATCAGAAATTTTTTGACTGCAGTTCACTTTTGATCATCAATTCGCATTGATAGAGATTTTTTAAGTGAGGTTTTAATCAAAGCCGACTGTGTGGCTTTGATCTAAGCAATTCTCTCGCCGATTGAGTGGCTGGAAGATGAAGCTTAAAGTTAGTTGGGGCAGCCGATTGTGTGGCTGTCTAATGCACGATTAGACCAAAGAGCCGGTTATCTGGCTCTGAGATTGTTGATTCCTTGTGTTTCTAAGCAAAGCCTAATCAGAATTTTGTTCTCTAGCCGATTGGGTGGCTGGAGAACAATTGAACTGAGATGGCTCTGAATAAAATATTGTCTATCAAGTCCTGCTACTTGTTGGCTGTCATTTTCGATTCATTGCATTCCGATTATAGTCTGACATAAATCAGAAATTGTTTGACTGCAGTTCAGTTTTGATCATCAATTCACATTGGTAGAGATTGTTTAAGTGAGGTTTTAATCAAGGCCGACTGCGTGGCTTTGATCTAAGTGATTCTCTAGACGATTGGGTGACTGGAGGATGAAGCTTAGTTAATTGATGCAGCCGATTGTGTGGCTGCCTAATTTATGATCAGATCCAAGAGCCGATTGTGTGGCTCTGAGATTGTTGATTCCTTGTGTTCCTAAGCAAAGCCTAATCAGAGTTTTGTTCTCTAGCCGATTGGGTGGCTGGAGAACAATTGAACTGAGATGGCTCTAAATAAAATATTGTCTATCAAGTCCTACCTGTTGGCTGTCAATTTCGATTCATTGCATTCTGATTATAGTCTGACAGTAATCAGAAATTGTTTGACTGCAGTTCAGTTTTGATCATCAATTCACTTTGGTAGAGATTGTTCAAGTGAGATTTTAATCAAAGCCGACTGTGTGGCTTTGATCTAAGTGATTCTCTAGCCGATTGGGTGGCTGGAGGTTGAAGCTTAGTTAATTGATGCAGCCGATTGTGTGGCTGCCTAATTTACGATCCGATCCAAGAGCCGATGGTGTGGCTCTGAGATTGTTGATTCCTTGTGTCCCTAAGCAAAGCCCAATCAGAATTTTGTTCTAGCCGATTGGGTGGTTGGAGAACAATTGAACTCAGATGGCTGTAAATTAAATATTGTCTATCAAGTCCTACTTGCTGGCTGTCAATTTCGATTCATTGAATTCCGATTATAGTCTGACAGTAATCAGAAATTGTTTGAGTGCAGTTCAGTTTTGATCATCAATTCACATTGGTAGAGATTGTTCAAGTGAGGTTTTAATCAAAGCCGACTGCGTGGCTTTGATCTAAGTGATTCTCTAGCCGATTGGGTGGCTGGAGGATGAAGCTTAATTAATTGATGCAGCCGATTGTGTGGCTGCCTAATTTACAATCAGATCCAAGAGCTGATTGTGTGGCTCTGAGATTGTTGATTCCTTGTGTTCCTCAGCAAAGCCTAATCAAAATTTTGTTCTCTAGCCGATTGGGTGGCTGGAGAACAATTGAACTGAGATGGCTCTAAATAAAATATTGTCTATCAAGACCTGCTACTTGTTGGCTGTCAATTTCGATTCATTGCATTCCGATTATAGTCTGACAGTAATCAGAAATTGTTTGACTGCAGTTCACTTTTGATCATCAATTCGCATTGATAGAGATTTTTCAAGTGAGGTTTTAATCAAAGCCGACTGTGTGGCTTTGATCTAAGCAATTCTCTAGCCGAATGAGTGGCTGAAAGATGAAGCCTAAAATTAGTTGGGGCAGCCGATTGTGTGGCTGTCTAATGCACGATCAGACCAAAGAGCCGGTTATCTGGCTCTGAGATTGTTGATTCCTTGTGTTTCTAAGCAAAGCCTAATCAGAATTTTGTTCTCTAGCCGATTGGGTGGCTGGAGAACAATTGGACTGAGATGGCTCTAAACAAAATATTGTCTATCAAGTCCTGCTACTTGTTGGCTGTCAATTTTGATTCATTGCGTTCGAAATTTTCTTCATCAGTAAATGACAATTGTTTACACCGTTCTCAAATATTTATCATATGCTTCTCAGATAATGACCGGGATAATTGTTTTCAGTTTACGATGACTAAATCTGTAAAGAATCTAATAGACAATATTTGAAAAGTTTGTCAGGAGCTGAAAAAGTCGAAAAGGAAATCAGAGTTGGAGTGCAGAAGACTGCAATTGTGCCTGAGTCGAGCAAAATGTAGGCAGGAAGTATCCAATAGCATTATCCCGGTTGCTGAAAACGCTCAGCAATCAATCGAAACGCCGATAATGAAAATCGATCTGAAACTGTAGATGACTCATTAAAGCTGAAGGGGGGAAGCACATCGGGGGCGTTTGCTTTAAACGTAGCAGCTGAATTATTTACGCCGGACGAACTGAGGAGTGGAATAATAAGTCCGAAGAGGACATCGAGCCGAGAGATTTTACCGGCGGACAAGGTTGAGCGCGTGAAGAAGTTAGTTGATTGGAAATTTTCGAGAAGATGGGAAGAGGGCTGGAGAGCCATTAACCAGAAAGGACGTTGTTTATGCTCTTCGGCCTAAGTCTTGCATACCAAGACAACTTTTCATTAATATTTGTATTTCTGAAAGTCGCAACTATGGTAGCAAATCAAGCTCTATAAATAAATCATAATTCGCGCCATTGGCACACAAGTTATGGTCAAAAACGGGAAATCCCTTACTATAAATAATATTGAATGTGAACGTCAACCACTTCTGACTTCTTCAATAAAATCAACATATAAAAAGCTTCAACGAAAATAGGTTGGGGGAATGAAAATCATGGAATGAAAGGGTTTTGGAGGACGAAAGTGTAGGTGGGGGGAGGAAAATGAGGGTGTGGGGGGAGATAAAATATAAAGGAACTTGGTTCCTTTACACTCCCGGCAACAAAAGCAAGCATTTGACATGAAAATGTAAACACAATAAAGCAAAAAAGTTTTCATTCTGACATTGAGTTTTTTTTTGTGTGTGAGTGTGTGTGTTTCGATGAACTTGTTTCAGTGACCCTCCGGCGCACTTGAAGATTGTGGGAACACACGGCTTAGGGTTACTGCTTGTCTTTGTACCATTCCTGTGGCCGTCTGGATGTCGAAACTCCTGGCTATCCCGTCTGAACCTCTGTGTGCTTTCACAATCCTCCCGAGAGGCCAGATGCCTCTGGGTGTGAAGTCCTTGAGCACCCACACAACGTCACCTTCATCCAGCTCATCATGTGATCTTTGCCACTTCGTTCTCTTGTTGAGCTCAGGAACATATTCCTTCAGCAACCTGCTCCAGTAGTGATCAAGTAGTGTCTGCGTCGACTTGAAGTCCTTAGTGGAGAACCGCTGGTTGCTGTTCACAAGAGGTTTCAAACAAATGTGAGGTCGGCGAAGGAGGAAGTGATTCGGAGTAAGTGGTCCCTCATCTGAGATGCTGCGGCCCACATGAGTTAATGGCCTGGAGTTCAAAATTGCCTCCGCCTCTACCACAACTGTCTGGAAAACCGAGAGTGTTAGTTTCCGACTGCCCAGCACTATTAGTAGACTCCTCTTCGCAGTCTGTATCATCCTCTCCCAGACTCCTCCGAAGTGTGGTGCCAATGGAGGGTTGAAAGTCCACTGAATGTTCTGTTGAGCCAATTGCAGTCTGATGTACTCGTTGTCTGGCTTGTAGTTTTTCTGGAACTTTAACTTCATTGCTTGGTTGGCTCCAATGAAATTTTTGCCATTGTCACTCACAATGAGGTCAGGGTATCCACGTCGTGAGACAAATCTGCGGATTGTCATGAGAAGACAATCAGTTGAGAGGTCATGGCATACTTCTAGGTGGACAGCTCTGGTGACCAGGCATGTGAACAAGCAGACGTAGTGCATCTGGGTGCCCTCTCTCTTGTCCTCAACGTAGAAAGGTCCAAACATGTCCATTCCTGTGTTGACGAAAGGGTACTGCTTGTTTGCATCTGGAAATCTGAATTCAGGAAGATCGGCCATATTCGGTCTCACATTGTCTGCCCTCCATCGTCTGCAAATGAAACAGTATTTCCCCAGACTTCGCAGCACTTTTCTCAATCCAATCATCAAGAAAGTCTGTTGCAGGTGAGCCTTCACATGTTCCACGCCCTGATGGCCACAGTCATGGTGCGCCTTTTCAATCAACAGTCTTGCAATTTTGCTCCTGCTATGGAGAACAAGCGGATGTTTTGCACTGTAGGTTAGAGGTGCCTTGTTGAGTCTTCCTCCTACCCTCAAGAGTCCGTCATTATCTAGGAAGGGTGTGAAGGGCATCAGCTTGTCTCCTTTCTCAAGATTGTCTCCCTTCAACAGTGCAGAAATTGTTCCTGAGAACAACTCTTTTTGGCACATTTTGATGAGGTAGTTCCTTGCCCTGTTCTCATCTGATGCAAAAATGTTAGTGTTGGATGTCTCAGGTGATTCGTTTTGTCTTCTAGTTCGAACTTTTGCCCTGAAGCGTCTTACTGCCTGGAACACCATTCTAGTAGAGTTGAGCAGTCGACTCCATGTTGAAAATTTTTCAACCTCAATGACCGGCGTCTGAAGTTGTGTCGCTTGTGTAGCGCATATGTGGGGACCACTGTCCTCGGCAAAATTCCAGGAGTCTTGAGGTTTGCTCAGAAAGTCCGGTGGTTGAAGCCACAGCTTTGGTATGTCTGATGGGGTGAGGCCTCGCGTGCCATGGTCAGCGGTATTCATCTTTCCAGGGATGTGTCTCCAATTCTCTGGGTTGGAATTCTCGTGAATTTTGGTCAATCTGTTGGCAATGTACATTTTCTCTCTCTGCTTGGATTGGATCCAACCAAGTGTAGCGGTGCTGTCTGTCCAAAAGTGTTTTGAACTTATTGTAGTTGTCATCTCGCTCTCACAGAACCCAGCTAGCTCTGCTCCAAGTGTTGCAGCTTCCAATTCCAGTTTTGGAATGCTCAGCTGTTTGATCGGTGCCACTTTTGTTTTACTGATCACATATCGGGATGTGGAAGATCCATCGGCGTTGGTTGTCCTCACATAAACTATGGCAGCAATTGCACTCATTGAGGCATCAGTGAACGTGTGAAGTTGATGGGTTCCATTGGTGCTGGCAATCAAGCATCTAGGAATTTCGATTGAAGTCATGCTGTCGAACTCATCCATCCACTCCTGTAGTTCCTGTTGGTAGCACTCTGACACAGGTTGATCCCAGTTTCTTCCCTCTTTAATGATTCTTTGGAGGATGCATCTAATTCTGATGGCAGAGGGTGATATCAGTCCGACTGGATCGAACAGAGAAGCTGCCATTGAAAGCACCTTTCTTTGAGTCATCTGTTGTCCTGTGTAGAGAAGCTTTGGTTTTGCAAACATCAACTTGTCAGTTTGGGGTCCCACGTCTGACCAAGGATTCTTTGGGCTTTCATTTCCGCCTTGTCTTCTTCCAGTAGATTTTCTAATGCGGCTGGTCTGTTGCTCAAGAACTTCGTCAGATTGAATCCTCCTGTATGTAAAACAGTTTTGATCTCCTCTGCACTTCTGCGGGCCTCCTCTTCAGAAGGGTAGGTCTGCATGAAATCATCCATGTAGAACTGCTGCATGATTGATGTGTAGGCCTCTGGATGTTCTTGTTTGTGGTCATTTGCACACTTCTGCAGAACAAAAATCGCACAAGAAGGTGAGCATGTGGCTCCAAAAATGAGTCGATTCTATTTGAAGATCTTTTCATTGCCATCCTCTGTCCAGAGAAAACGGAGATAGTCCTGGTCTTTTGGTTGGATGCCAATCTGCATGAACATTGCCTCGATGTCCGCTGTGATTGCCACTGAGTACTGTCTGAAGCGGACAAGAAGGCCATGCAGGTTGCAGAGTAGATCCGGCCCTGTCAGCAATGCATCATTGAGTGAGATTCCCTTATATTTGGAAGCAGCGTTTGTGACCCTGCGGATTTTGTCTGGTTTCTGTTTGTTGATCACTGGGTGATGGGGAAGGTACCAGACAGAGTGTCTGCAACTGGGGTCTGCAGTTGTGATGTAGTTTTTATCCAAATCTTTTTTGATTGTTTCCTCATAGCGGTCTCTCAAGTTTGTGTCCTCTCCAACCTCTGCTGCAGAGCGTGCCACTGAACTTTGGCCATGAAGTAGTTGTTAGGTAGTGTGATCTCTTTCTTCCATGGAAGTCCAATCTGTTATCTGTCACCAATGTGTCTTATGGTATCATTGAGGATGGACACCGCCTCCTTGTCATCTGAAGACTGTCCCTTTGAAGAACACTGATTGAAGTTCACTCCTTCAATTGTCCAGAAGAGCTGGAGAAGATCTTCGTCTGGATCGTCTTGTCGTCCCTTGATATGATTGAAGAGCGCTATGTTTGTGCTGTTTGATTGTCCGACCCTCTTTTGTGTGTACTTCTGAGGGATTGGCCCTGTCAGTGTCCAGCCAAGCAGAGTATTGACTCCGTATGGGGTACCAGTGGGTCCCGTTGTGAACTGTCTGGGAACTGTTGCTGTGAATGCGTCTGCTCCAATCAGTATTCCGATCCGGTTGTCCCTGATTGTTGGAAATCGTATGCTCTGGAGGTGAGAATGGTCTCTGCAGATCTCATTCAACATTTCAATTTGAACTCTTGGCATCCGAAACTCCTCCATTGCTGTTGCGTACACAGGGATTCTGATCACAGGACAACTTCTGTACAAAGCTCCTATGCCGATCATGACATCTGCTGTTTTGACTGAGTGTTCACCATGAAGTGAAGCTAGTGGTAGGGTTATGTCTTTTGGTTGTTGAACTTGAAGTGCATCAGCAACCTTCTGTGTTATTTGAGTGTTGTCACTGCCACTGTCCAGCAGAGCGTAGGTTCAATGCAAAGATCTCTGTTGAAAAGTGTTACTGGTAATGCCTGCAACTGTATCTGCGGTCTGATCCAAGAACTTTCCTGCTGGTTGCTGCAAGTGTAGTTTTGTTGCGGAGTAGTTGCCTGCTGCTGGGCCACAGTGCGCTGATTGCTACTCTGCTGTCTGTTGTTGTTGTTGTTCTGCGTGTTCATCGGCTGAGGGTGAAAACCATTTTTGTTCCAGTTGCCCCTGAGTGAAGTACTGCTGTTAGATCCACCATGTCTGTTTTGATTTCCACTCTGTTGGTTGTAGTTTGAACTCGTCTGCTGTCTTTGGTTTTCATTGTTAAAGTTACGTCCATAGTTTGACTGGTTTTGGTTGGTTTGGGGTCTGAAGATATTGTTTTGTGAATTTTGGCTCCAGTTACCATTTGGTTGTGCATATTGTTGCATCTGCCTTGCTTCTGTCCTGTGGAGTGTTGAGTGATGGAAGCCATTGCATCTGTCCACGAGGCACCTCGTTTTTGATTGACAGAGACCCTTTTCATGAGCTCTTAGACAGTTAGGGCAGAGATTGAACCTCCTCACACAACCCTGTCGGTCATACACTGATTTTTCCAAGTATTCGGGACATCGACCAAGGTTGTGGTTTTGTGAGCAGAGTTGACATGACACATCTGGTGGCCCCCTTCTAGAAGAATTGTTCACTCTGGTTCTCTGGTTCCGTTGTGGGGAGATGTCCTCGCACGCCTCTGCGTAGGAGTCAATCCAATCAGCAAAGTGGGTAAGGTTAGGTTGGAGCAAGGCTTGGCTTCTTGTGTGTTGATTCCATCTGATTATCATGGTGGTGTTCAGTTTGTCTCTGGCCATTCTCAAGACAGCTGAAGACTTGAGATCAGCTTCAAAGTTGTGAAGCCTGAATGTTTGTACCAGTCTCCTCAAGAAAGATGAAAAGCTCACAAAAGTGTTTGGTTCGTCCAGTCTGGGTTTCGGCCACTTCTCCAATTGATCCAGGTATGCAGCGACAATGTGCTGTGATTTGCCAAACTTTCTGGTCAGTTCAGTGATGGCTTCATGGTAGTAGTCCCCATTGTAGGAGTATCCACTTATGGAATCTCTGGCCTTATGTGTTACAGAGTTTTGGAGGTATGTCATTTTTTGGGCGTCTGAGAGGCCACTGTTGTTATGAATGGTTGCTTTGAAGAAGCTGAACCACTGGTGCCATTTCAAAGGATCCCCTGTGAAATTATCAACTGATATCTTGGGCAAACTCATTGTGTTCTGTATCATCAGTGCCTGGTGTTGCATCCAGTCTGGTGGAGAACTCGGGAAACTCGGGAAACCATTGTATGGGTTGTTGTTAAAACCGTTGTTATAGTGTACTTCATGTCCGGTACAATTGTTCAGTGGTTGTTGATTTTGCGGTGTGTACCTATGGCTCATGGTCGGACCAGCTTGGCTATTGATGTGAAAAGAACCTGGTTGCTGCAAATGCCCTGCTCTATCCTCACTCTCATGTCCGTTCTGTCCTCGAACATTGTTCTCTTCTCTCGGTCGAGTTGAGTTTTGCCAGCCCTCATCTGTTCGCAATGCACCTGTGAGAAATTCCCTGTTCCTTCCTCTGTCTTCAATGTTCAAAACGGGTTGAGAATTATCAGGGTCTTCTGAGTCGGACGAGTCTGCGTTGTTTGTTTCCTGATTGTTGCGGCTTGCCAACTGATGTTTCACTGCTCTATTGCGTAAAGGGTACTGTTTTCTCAGTAGATTAGGGGAAGGCGCTGCTGATGTGTTAAAAGCAGATTCAGTGTCACTTGCATCAGTTCTGTGTGCTTTTGCTCTCTGTTTGCATTTCAGCATGGTTATGTTTCTTTCAACGGATTCATTAGCAAGTGTTGTCAACTCTTCACTGGTTAGCTGTAGCTTCATGAGTTCACTGCAACTTTTGTCCAACTGCTCTTTCTGAGACCTCAAAAGTTCCAAAGTTTCACGTAGTATGCTTAGACCTTCGTTACTATTGCTTTGTTCTTCGAAGAGGTCTTTTACTGCGTTCCACTCTATCACTTTCAGCTGAAGTTGTTGCTTGAGGCTGTTCTTTGCTGTTGATGATGCTTTGGACTTGTTTGGCATGTTGATTGTGTTAGAAGACTTTTCTTATTTTACAAAGTTTATACTGCACTGTTACTTCACTATGTTTCCTTGTAACAGCCCTATTCTAGTTTTTGTTACGTTAAACCTATTATTTAAATGAGGCTGTTGCTTATTGTGTTTAACTAATGCTTTCTGTTTAATGTTTATTTGCTATGTTTATGCTTGTCACTATCACTAAGTGATGCTTGATACAGATGTGATGCTAATCAGAAGTTGCATAGAGTTAAAACTTTTTCACTAATCAGTGAAATTCTTACAAACTTAGATAAATTAGATGTTTGTCTGCTTGCCTATTTGATTCTCGAGCGCGACAGAAAGAACCCTAACCTGTGGTGGCTAACTTTCGACTATTGTGCGTGTCTACTGACACTGGTGGGGGGATAACTTCACGTTCCTATAAACCTTAAGGTAGCAAGGGCATACCAGGCCTTGCAACTAATCCTAAGTTAATGTGTGTGTTAGTGGTGCTTTAAATTTCACCTAGAGGAGGACCTACTCCTTTCAAAACTAATGCGGAAAGATACTAAGTTGATCCAACGATAACTAGACGCCTATTAAAATCCAGCCTTTGAAATGAAGACCTTCAAATCCGCAAGTAAGACCAGCCCATCTGTCGTGACTAGGCATCCCACGCAAGCATACTTTTCAGGAGAACTCTCATCTCAGTCTTCACTTCTAGGGCCAGATTAAAAATCAGTTGGATCATTTGTGATTGTGATGTTTTTGATTAAAAAGTGTGAAGTTATCAAAACCAGAGTTTAAAATGTGCTAAAAAATGTGCTAAAGTGTCAAATGTCTAAGTTCCCCCCTATAAATCAAAAATTCCCCAGTCTGCGTCGAGCAAGTTTCAAAGGTCCTTTTTTGACCCTAGTATACGCCAGATATGTTTATGCTCTTCGGCCTAAGTCTTGCATACCAAGACAACTTTTCATTAATATTTGTATTTGTGAAAGTCGCAACTATGGTAGCAAATCAAGCTCTATAAATAAATCATAATTCGCGCCATTGGCACACAAGTTATGGGAAATCCCTTACACAAAAACGGGAAATCCCTTACTATAAATAATATTGAATGTGAACGTCAACCACTTCTGACTTCTTCAATAAAATCAACATATAAAAAGCTTCAACAAAAATAGGTTGGGGGAATGAAAATCATGGAATGAAAGGGTTTTGGAGGACGAAAGTGTAGGTGGGGGGAGGAAAATGAGGGTGTGGGGGGAGATAAAATATAAAGGAACTTGGTTCCTTTACAGACGTGACCTGAAAAACAAACTCGAAAAAGCATGAAGCGATCGGCTATGTTAAATAACATATATCTGACAAACTTCTTTTCTCTTTGTCCAGGTTCTGCATGTATAACTGAGTTCCTAGTTGTCAGAGTTAATCTCATTTTGTGGAAAATCATAGTTCTTTTCATGATGCATTGTTTTTAAAAAGAAGTTGACCATCTGTCCGTTTTTTAGTTTTCCTTTAATTGATTTCTGTTCTTTTTAAATTAAACTTAAAGGTTGACGCACTACCTGCCCAGT
>NW_027449808.1:20852-59697 GCF_964194025.1 Convolutriloba macropyga
GGAATGGGATTACTGGGTGTTTTCAGTTACAAAATGTTTACCAGTGTTGTCACTAAACTGCCTGAGTCGCAATCAACAAAATCGAAACGGTTACATGAACAAAGACTACTATCTAGAAATCAAAATGCCAATTTTCATTTCTATTTCCCTGAGCATGCTGAGTTTCATGTTATCAAACTGAATGACCCCTGTTGGCCTGAAATGGAGTTGGACGAGAAACTGAAATTCGTGGATCCCGATAACTTCGGAAAACTTATTCCCCTCACTTTCAAAGGGAAAGATGCTACCGCTAGATATATTGCAGTTACTGGAGATCCTGACAAGTCTGTAAACGTACAAACGCAGATGGAACAAAGAATTAATCACGCTCCGCCGGACAAAAGGAGTGAGATAAGTTTCTCCGAGGTCTATAGCCAAGCTAATCAAGAAAGGAACACAAAAACTATTCCCCTCTCGACTTATTTTAAAGCAAATGTTGGACAGAAAGGACCTACAAAGGATTTTGCACATGGTATGAAAAAGTTTCCGCGCAAGAAGGCTAGGATCGACGACGGGAGAGCTGGTAAAGAGAACGAGTTGCATGATCCCGAAATTGAAGTTGTACATTCCCAAGTTGTTCCATCTTCAACATCTGAACCACTGGTAAAGGGGCCTACCACCTTATCGCAACCAATTGTAGCTTGTGCTGCTTCAAACCAAACAGCGCCGTCTACCACTGAGCAAGTTGAAGTTCATGATGAAAGTAACTCTGATGAGTCCGTCCTTTTATCTGGGGACGACAAAGATGTTCATGAGCTGTCCCGTGGAAACACTGAGCTTGTTTCGTTGCTAACGAATATACACAGTGTGCTAAAGGACTGCGTGGAAGTAATGAATATACAGCGCAGGGAGTCACGAGCTATTCGAAAGTACCTTGAGCAGCCTCAGATGTCATCTAATGCTCACGTTGTTGAAGATTCGACCCCGGTTAGTTGCGAAAAAGTTGTATTGAACGAAAAAGTCCTGAATGATCTGCCCGGGTGAACGCCAGGGAAATATGGACTTAATTTATTCAAGGAGTTCTTCCAGCAAAGCGAGAGAGTAAAAGGTATTGCGCAACCTGTGGCGAGCAATAAAACTGAGCTGGACCCTATTAGAATGGAGAAAAATCAAAAATTGGTGGAAGCTCGTTTTCATGGTCAATGGATTTATGCGAGAGAGTCCATTAACGAATGTGTACGGGATTCCAAGAAGAAGATGATTAGAATGCAAAGTGCTGAAGCCGATAGCAACAATGGAGCGATATCGTCAGCTGCTGTCACCGATAGCTCAACCTGAACTTTGTGCTGTCATTGCTTACAATTCGCTTACATTCGTTTGTTGAGTACATTGCTTGCATGTTTGTTGAGTACATATTGCTTACATTCGTTTGTTGAGTAATATCTTAGTTGATGTTTTGATAGTGATGTGTTTGACACTTTGCTTACAATCTTATCTTTAATTGTCAATTAAGAAACTGCTCTAATTTGAAAGCGATAAATGAGGGAGACTGCTATTGGCTTTCTTGTTTTTTAGTCGAACCTTTTTTTAGTCAAACCTGCGACGTCTCACTAATTTCAAATCAGTTTTCGTTCATAGAATCTTTCACTTTTGGATAATGTTGTATAGTGCCCGACCTGACCTTTCATGCTAACAACTGATAAACAAGGATAAGCTAACGTGGCGTTAGGTGTCTGTTCATTGCACTTAGAGGTCTTTTATGTGAAATATGGATGGGTGTTCTTCCACCAACCCCTCTTCATTTCACCCGTCACCCCGCACACCCTAAAACACCTTGCAACCGCCCACTTTTCCGCTACCCCCTCCCCCTCGCTCCTCTGAATACAAACTTCAGAATCAACTTTTTAACTCATCCCTCTCTAGTTTAACTGAACGTCAGTTGTTTGAGAGCAATTCTACCGACATTGGTCATGGTTAAATTCAGATATTTTGCTATATAACCAGTGGTTGAATAGTCTATTACAAATTGATCTAGTTTTAAAAATGTATATATTAGTTTGAAGCTGCACGGGTTAACTTCATGATAACCGACTATCTTCAGGGTCAACATGAAAATTTTATCGTGGAGAGAGTTAGCACGAATTGACGCAGAACTGACAGCTTCACTGGTTGATACGCCTACAGCTGTATCTCACAAAATTCAGGTGTCCGGCTCGGAGATCGACAGTGAAATTGCCTCAACACTCCGAAAAGAGATGAAGAGTTCATACGAGGAAACAATAAAATTTTTCGATATACGCCCGCTCCCGGTAAATTTTTCTAAGGATGCAAATCATGTCAGCTTTGGTGTCTTTTCCAAGTTCAGTTTCTCAAAAAATGACATTCTAACGGGCTTAACGGGTTTTCTAGCATCAGTCAAGCCAGGTGAAATTGTCACCGGATACAACGATGTATCGATTTTCGATCACCACACTGGCCCTAAGATAATGTTGGGAGCTGTGGCTTTTATAAGCTCTTCATGCAGAGAAAATTGTGCGTATTTGAGCAATTCTAAACGTACCGGGTACAAATTCGTGTAACAAGTAGTTCTGGTCTAAAAAGGGGAGACGAAGTAACCGTTCTGTATGGGGGTGAATTCTTCGGACCGAATCGCATGAACTGTGAATGTCCTCACAAAGCAATGCACAGTGATGGCCAACATTTGCTTGCCTGGACTCGATCGGGTAGAGTGAGAGTCGTACCTGAATTGCAACCTCGTGTTGCAATTTCTACAAGTGATGTTGCAGTTCCGGAAGAAAGAGTCCGTAGACGCGATATTGAACCCACTTACCAGTCACGCATCAAGATGAAGGCACGATACAGAGTCAATTATGCAGAAAGCTCCTCGTCGAGCCGTATTTCTTCCTCCGACGAAGCTACAAAAGAGGATGTGTGTCTGCTTTTACACTTTTCCCAAGACAGAGTATTTGCGAATTTTCAAGCTGATCCGATCGAGATGGCACCGTTGCAGCTTGAGGCGAATGCCCTATTTTGTTCCTCTCCAATTAACTGCCTTTCAGATTTCGAAGAAACTGTGCCCGCATTGACTCAGAATCAAGTATTCTCCCTCCCTCCGATAGCGAAAATGACGATAGAATATGCCGTGGGTCCCCATGCTCGGTCGAAATTTTTTCAATTCAACTATTGGATATTGCTGATGTCCATGCTTTCTCGGAAATAGCTCTAAAGTCAGTTCTCGGTCTTTTCAAGACCACTTTGCCGCCAGATAATAATCTTCCCACTTCTTATGCAATGAAATTAATGGAACAGCGCTGCTCCAGTGTGGTCAATTCGGAAGTGTCTGTTAGTGGAACTTTGATCAATCTTTGTGTAAAATCACAACTCGATCACTTGCTTTTGATGAATAAAGACTTGATTGACCATCCCTATTGGCAAATGCAAGACGATGTCGCCTTGCCTCGATTAAAAGATCAGATAGTTCTCTATTTCGTGTTAAGTGTTGATGGTGTATCCCCCTTCAACTCTGCAAAGTTCTCGTTATATCCCGTTTGGCTTATGCTTCTTAATCTACCAGCTCGACGAAGGGTATGCTATCGAAATCTTCTGCTGGTAACATTATTTGGTGGACAGACGAAACCAGATTGTGGCGATCTTATGCACAATTTGATAACATTTTTTAAAAAATTCGACGGAAAAATGTACATGGATGGCATCGATTTTTGTATACAGCTGAAGCTGAAGTACGTTGTTGTCGATGCTGTTATGCGAGCTCCCTTGGTGAACCAAACGCAATTTAGTGGTCGCTATGGCTGCACTCATTGTGTAATTGTTGGCGAGCAGGCCAAAACAAAAGCAGTTTGGATGTACCCTTTCCAAAGACAAGGATGGCCTGTAAGAACTCCCGAAGAGCGGAAACATGTTCTAGATCTGAAGCCGAGCCCGCTTCATCCAATTTTGGGTCTAAAAGGTTTGTATTTCCTGTGTTCAAATGCTGCGATAGCTTGGATTTTTTTTGGTCATGTGAGTTTTTGGTCAAGCTGCGGTAGCTATGCATTTTTTTTGTCATAGAAGTATTTCCCTATTCTCAAAAAGTATCTTGCTCGCATTTTTAAAGTGTTAAGGCCAATTGACGAGACATCAAACTCTAATTGAGAGTTTTCTGAGTGCAGCTAATAGAAACAAAACAAGTTATACATTACAAGTGAAATCTGATCAATTAAGATTCTTTTTGCAGTTTTTATCTTCATTTTTGCACATTCAATTTCTGCATGTCTATGGCAGCAATTCTTGCAGTTTGTTAGCTAGTTATAGTGGCGTTATGTTTTCTTTTTCTCTGCATCTAGGTCCGTCTCCAATTGAAAAGTTGGTGGAACTACCGAACGACATGCTGATCGAATATATGCATCAAGTGCTATTAGGGGTTGTTAAATCGACAGTACATAACATTATGCAATCATCTAAGCTTTCACCCGAAGCAAGAACTCGTGTTTCTGATATGCTGGTAACTTTTAAGCTACCAAGTCAGGATTACAAAAGACAATTACGAGCGTTGGACACACTAAAATCGTGGAAGGCCACCGAATTAAAGCTTTTTCTTTTGTATGGCTTTATGTGTTTTCTAAACACCCTGTCAGTTGAAATGTTTGCGCACTTCTGTCTTCTGAGTTCATCTATTAGAAGGCTCATGAATCCGAAGTCTGATGAAGAGATATGCTTATCCGATGAACTCGTTATGGTCTTCCGTGAGTTGACACCTTTCTCCTACGGTGAGACCTCACAGACGTTCAACCTGCACACTTTGGTGCACCTTGCGGTCCAAGTTAAATCTGCTGGACCTCTGTCGTCTTTTTCAACTATGGCGTTTGAGTCTGCGCACTATCTGCTGAAACGAGCTGTGGGACCTAACACGACAGCAAATTTAGCAACGTCTTTAGCTGTGAAAAGACATCAAAGGAGATTCTTCCGAAAACAATCTAAAAAAAACGGACCAAACGGTTACTATTGGAAGTTTAAAACTTAGGCACCCTACAAACTGTTTCGTTGAGATCGGCTTAATTGGAGAACTTTTTTCAACTTGTCAATCTTTTCAGTACAATTCGCAAAACTTTTATTGTCACAACAATTCTAATTGCCAGTGGCTGTCTAATGGGTCATGTACTCATATCGTTCAGTTCTCAGATGATAATCAACTACGAATTGGTCAGCTTTGCGCTATATTTGCTGACGTTCCTTCAAGATGTGCGTCTGTTGAAATAAAAATTTTTGAAAAAACTTTCGCGCTGGAAGAAAAACTCAGCGAGAAGTTAGCTCATAAACAAACTGTGAATGCTGAGGTTGCGCAGATGCACCCAATATTGTCAGATACGCTAAAGCGAATGGTTGATAAGTCGGCGCACTTTCTCGTGGAGGAAATTAGCGATGAAACTACTGTTGTAGATTTAAGAAACTTAGTAGCACCGTGTATCTTCCGTAAAGTAGATGATTTTTACGTTGTAACTGTGATTTCTATTACTTTCGAAAGAGATTAATTTAATGATTTTTGTTTGGTTCAAAACAAACTTTATTCATGATTTAGACACTGAAAGTTTTGCTGGTGGTTCTTAATTTCAGAACTTTTTTAGATAGACTATGCCTCGAAGTTATCAAAAGAAGAAAGTTGAAATTTATAGCAAGAAAGATCTTGAGGAGGCAATCAAGCCGATCAAGGAAGAAGGTCATACGGTGGCAACTATCACGGAAAGATTTGGGATACCTGATCAGACAGTGAGAGACACACTGATTAGAACGAACAGGAGACCAAATCAAGTTTTCGTTGATGAGCTAGAAACGAAACTGAAGCGACTGCTTGAGAAGCTTGTAGAGGCAGGCCATCTCAGATCCTGGGGTGAAGTCCTCTCAAAAGTTGTAGAGGTTGGACGAGTTGTAGAACCCACTGTTGAAATGCCGTCAAATCGAAAGTTTTGAGCAAGGCTTCATGGGACTGGCTTTATCTGTTTCGAAAGGGGCAAAAATTCAATCCTCAGTTCTGCAAAAAAAGTTTCGTAGACAATATTGCAATGTGTCCAGCTATGTTGTGCGGTTGTGGTACCCTGCTTGCTGATGAAGAGCTCCTTCTATGCAGCAACTGCTTCATCTGGACCTGTAGCACTTGTTTTGAGGGTGTCCATTGCATATGCTGCTCCGCAAAAGCAGAATAGTTTGATGTTGTTGAGTCTTTCTCAGAACCTATTTTACTGCCTCCTTACTTGGCTTAATCTCAAGTTTTACTCTTACGAATACAGTTTTGTATTGATAGAAATGACTGTTACAAGTTGAGTTAAAAAAGAGCTGGTTCTTGAATTGAAGCTTTTTTTTTAGCTTTTTTTGCTAAGTGTTTGATGCAGAAGTGTGAAAATGTTGTGCCCAGGCATTGCGTGTTTAGATGACAAACTATGTAGTAGTAACCAGGCATGTACAGAAGTTTTTTGGTACTTTTATTAGAAAAAAAATTAGGTTATCTGTCAAAACGAAAGTTCCTAACAGATTACTCGTGGTTCTGCGAGTAATATCTCACAGAACCAAGAGCCCTTTTGTTTTGTTTTTGACTTTTTCTGTTTTTTACTCCTCACGTGCGTCATTTTAGCTGTTTTCACGTTTCAAATTTTCCTCTGGGAGGATTTTTTCTTCGTTTTTGGGGGAATTTCGGGATAATGTGTGTTTTTTTAGCATTTTTTGCTAAGTGTTTGTCGAAGAAGTGTGAATATGTGGTGCCTGAGCAATGCCTGTTAATATGACAAATTATGTAGTAGTAACTAGGCATGTGCAGAAGTTTTTTGGCACTTTTATTAGAAAAAAATTGGATTATCTGTCGGAAACGAAAGTTCTTAACAGATTACTCTTGGTTCTTGGAGTAATATGTCACAAAACCAAGAGCCCTTTTATTTTTTTTTGACATTTCTGTTTTTTACTCCTCACGTGCGTCATTTTAAGCATGTTTTCGGGTTTCGAAGTTTCCAGGGGAGGATTTTTTGTTTGTTTTTGGGGAAATTTCGGGATAATTTGCTTTTTTTAAAGCTTGTTTTTGCTAATTGTTTGAATCAGAAGTGTGAATGCATTGTGCCCGAGCAATGCATGTTTACATGACAGACTATGTGGTAATAACCAGACATGTGGGCAAGTGTAGAAGTTTTTTTAACACATTTATTTCGAAAAAAAAATTTTTAATATCTGTTAGAAACGAAAGTTTCCAACAGATTACTCTTGGTTCTGGGAGTAATATCTCCCAGAGCCAAGAGCCTTTTTTAATTTTTTGAAATTTCTGTTTTTTACTCCTCACGTGCGTCATTTTAAGCATGTTTTCGGGTTTCGAAGTTTCCAGGGCAGGATTTTTCGTTTGTTTTTGGGGGAATTTCGGGATAATTTGCTTTTTTAAAGCTTTTTTTGCTAAATATTTGTTGCAGAAGTGTTAATATGTGGCGCCTGAGCAATGCATGTTTTCATGACATGCTATGCGGTAGTAACCAGACATGTAGGCACGTGTAGAAGGTTTTTTTAACACTTAATTAAAAAAATATTTCTGTTAGAAACGAAAGTTTCTAACAGATTACTCTTGGTTCTGGGAGTAATATCTCCCAGAGCCAAGAGCCTTTTTTTATTTTTTGACATTTCTGTTTTTTACTCCTCGCGTGCGTCATTTTAAGCATGTTTTCGGGTTTCGAAGTTTCCAGGGCAGGATTTTTCGTTTGTTTTTGGGGGAATTTCGGGATAATTTGCTTTTTTTAAAGCTTTTTTTGCTAAGTGTTTGAGACAGAAGTGTGAATACGTTGTGCCTGAGCAATGCATGTTTACATGACTTACTATGCGGCAATAACCAGACATGTGGGCAAGTGTAGAAGTTTTTTTTAACACATTTATTTTGTAAAAAAAAAATCAATATCTGTTAGAAACGAAAGTTTCTAACAGATTACTCTTGGTTCTGGGAGTAATATCTCCCAGAACCAAGAGCCCTTTTATTTTTTTTAACATTTTTGATTTTTACTCCTCACGTGCGTCATTTTAAGCATGTTTTCAGGTTTCGAAGTTTCCAGGGGAGGTTTTTTTGTTTGTTTTTGGGGGAATTTCGGGATTTTTTCCTGTTTTTAAAATTCTTTTGCTAAGTGTTTGATGCAGAAGTGTGAATGTGTTGTACCTGAGCAATGCATGTTTCAGTGACATACTATTTAGGAATAGCCAGCCGTGTTCAGAAGGTTTTTCTGCAGTTTTACTTGAAAAAAACTTGAATATCTGTTAGAAACGAAAGTTTCTAACAGATTACTCTTGGTTCTGGGAGTAATATCTCCCAGAGCCAAGAGCCCTTTTACTTTCTTTTGACATGTCTGTTTTTTACTCCTCACGTGCGTCATTTTAAGCATGTTTTCGGTTTTCGAAGTTTCCAGGGGAGGATTTTTTCTTTGTTTTTGGCGGAAATTCGGGATAATTTGCTTTTTTTAAAGCTTTTTTTGCTAAGTGTTTGAGACAGAAGTGTGAATACGTTGTGCCTGAGCAATGCATGTTTACATGACTTACTATGCGGCAATAACCAGACATGTGGGCAAGTGTAGAAGTTTTTTTTAACGCATGTATTTCGAAAAAAAATTTAATATCTGTTAGAAACGAAAGTTTCTAACAGATTACTCTTGGTTCTGGGAGTAATATATCCCAGATCCAAGAGCCCTTTTATTTTTTTGACATTTTTGTTTTTTACTCCTCGCGTGCGTCATTTTAAGCATGTTTTCGGGTTTCGAAGTTTCCGGGGGAGGTTTTTTTGTTTGTTTTTGGGGGAATTTCGGGTTTTTTTTCTTTTTTTAAAATTCTTTTGCTAAGTGTTTGAGGCAGAAGTGTGAATACGTTGTGCCTGAGCAATGCATGTTTACATGTTATACCATGCGGTAATAACCAGATATGTGCAAGTGTAGAAATTTTTCTTTTACACATTTATTTCGAAAAAAAAGTTTCGTAGACAATATTGCAATGTGTCCAGCTATGTTGTGCGGTTGTGGTACCCTGTTTACTGATGAAGAGCTCCTTCTATGCAGCAACTGCTTCATCTGGACCTGTAGCACTTGTTTTGAGGGTGTCCATTGCATATGCTGCTCCGCAAAAGCAGAATAGTTTGATGTTGTTGACTCTTTCTCAGAACCTATTTTACTGCCTCCTTACTTGGCTTAATCTCAAGTTTTACTCTTACGAATACAGTTTTGTATTGATAGAAATGACTGTTACAATTTGAGTTAAAAAACAGCTGGTTCTTGAATTGAAGCTTTTTTTAGCTTTTTTTTGCTAAGTGTTTGATGCAGAAGTGTGAAAATGTTGTGCCCAGGCATTGCGTGTTTAGATGACAAACTATGTAGTAGTAACCAGGCATGTACAGAAGTTTTTTGGTAGTTTTAGTAGAAAAAAAATTAGGTTATCTGTCAAAACGAAAGTTCCTAACAGATTACTCTTGGTTCTGCGAGTAATATCTCACAGAACCAAGAGCCCTTTTGTTTTGTTTTTGACTTTTTCTGTTTTTTACTCCTCACGTGCGTCATTTTAGCTGTTTTCACGTTTCAAATTTTCCTCTGGGAGGATTTTTTCTTCGTTTTTGGGGGAATTTCGGGATAATGTGTGTTTTTTTAGCATTTTTTGCTAAGTGTTTGTCGAAGAAGTGTGAATATGTGGTGCCTGAGCAATGCCTGTTTATATGACAATTTATGTAGTAGTAACCAGGCATGTGCAGAAGTTTTTTGGCACTTTTATTAGAACAAAATTGGACTATCTGTCGGAAACGAAAGTTCTTAACAGATTACTCTTGGTTCTGGGAGTAATATATCCCAGATCCAAGAGCCCTGTTATTTTTTTGACAATTTTGTTTTTTACTCCTCGCGTGCGTCATTTTAAGCATGTTTTCGGGTTTCGAAGTTTCCAGGGGAGGATTTTTTGTTTGATTTTGAGGGAATTTCGGGATAATTTGCGTTTTTTAAAGCTTTTTTTGCTAAGTGTTTGAGGCAGAACTGTGAATGCGTTGTGCCTGAGCAATGCATGTTTACATGTTATACCATGCGGTAATAACCAGATATGTGGGCAAGTGTGGAAATTTTTCTTTTACACATTTATTTCGAAAAAAAAGTTTCGTAGACAATATTGCAATGTGTCCAGCTATGTTGTGCGGTTGTGGTACCCTGCTTACTGATGAAGAGCTCCTTCTATGCAGCAACTGCTTCATCTGGACCTGTAGCACTTGTTTTGAGGGTGTCCATTGCATATGCTGCTCCGCAAAAGCAGAATAGTTTGATGTTGTTGACTCTTTCTCAGAACCTATTTTACTGCCTCCTTACTTGGCTTAATCTCAAGTTTTACTCTTACGAAAACAGTTTTGTATTGATAGAAATGACTGTTACAAGTTGAGTTAAAAAACAGCTGGTTCTTGAATTGAAGCTTTTTTTAGCTTTTTTTTGCTAAGTGTTTGATGCAGAATTGTGAAAATGTTGTGCCCAGGCATTGCGTGTTTAGATGACAAACTATGTAGTAGTAACCAGGCATGTGCAGAAGTTTTTTGGCACTTTTATTAGAACAAAATTGGACTATCTGTCGGAAACGAAAGTTCTTAACAGATTACTCTTGGTTCTGGTAGTAATATATCCCAGATCCAAGAGCCCTTTTATTTTTTTGACAATTTTGTTTTTTACTCCTCGCGTGCGTCATTTTAAGCATGTTTTCGGGTTTCGAAGTTTCCAGGGGAGGTTTTTTTGTTTGTTTTTGGGGGAACTTCGGGATTTTTTTCTTTTTTTAAAATTCTTTTGCTAAGTGTTTGAGGCAGAACTGTGAATGCGTTGTGCCTGAGCAATGCATGTTTACATGTTATACCATGCGGTAATAACCAGATATGTGGGCAAGTGTGGAAATTTTTCTTTTACACATTTATTTCGAAAAAAAAGTTTCGTAGACAATATTGCAATGTGTCCAGCTATGTTGTGCGGTTGTGGTACCCTGCTTACTGATGAAGAGCTCCTTCTATGCAGCAACTGCTTCATCTGGACCTGTAGCACTTGTTTTGAGGGTGTCCATTGCATATGCTGCTCCGCAAAAGCAGAATAGTTTGATGTTGTTGACTCTTTCTCAGAACCTATTTTACTGCCTCCTTACTTGGCTTAATCTCAAGTTTTACTCTTACGAAAACAGTTTTGTATTGATAGAAATGACTGTTACAAGTTGAGTTAAAAAACAGCTGGTTCTTGAATTGAAGCTTTTTTTAGCTTTTTTTTGCTAAGTGTTTGATGCAGAATTGTGAAAATGTTGTGCCCAGGCATTGCGTGTTTAGATGACAAACTATGTAGTAGTAACCAGGCATGTGCAGAAGTTTTTTGGCACTTTTATTAGAACAAAATTGGACTATCTGTCGGAAACGAAAGTTCTTAACAGATTACTCTTGGTTCTGGTAGTAATATATCCCAGATCCAAGAGCCCTTTTATTTTTTTGACAATTTTGTTTTTTACTCCTCGCGTGCGTCATTTTAAGCATGTTTTCGGGTTTCGAAGTTTCCAGGGGAGGTTTTTTTGTTTGTTTTTGGGGGAACTTCGGGATTTTTTTCTTTTTTTAAAATTCTTTTGCTAAGTGTTTGAGGCAGAAGTGTGAATACGTTGTGCCTGAGCAATGCATGTTTACATGTTATACCATGCGGTAATAAACAGATATGTGGGCAAGTGTAGAAATTTTTCTTTTACACATTTATTTCGAAAAAAAAGTTTCGTAGACAATATTGCAATGTGTCCAGCTATGTTGTGCGGTTGTGGTACCCTGCTTACTGATGAAGAGCTCCTTCTATGCAGCAACTGCTTCATCTGGACCTGTAGCACTTGTTTTGAGGGTGTCCATTGCATATGCTGCTCCGCAAAAGCAGAATAGTTTGATGTTGTTGACTCTTTCTCAGAACCTATTTTACTGCCTCCTTACTTGGCTTAATCTCAAGTTTTACTCTTACGAAAACAGTTTTGTATTGATAGAAATGACTGTTACAAGTTGAGTTAAAAAACAGCTGGTTCTTGAATTGAAGCTTTTTTTAGCTTTTTTTTGCTAAGTGTTTGATGCAGAATTGTGAAAATGTTGTGCCCAGGCATTGCGTGTTTAGATGACAAACTATGTAGTAGTAACCAGGCATGTACAGAAGTTTTTTGGTACTTTTATTAGAAAAAAAATTAGGTTATCTGTCAAAACGAAAGTTCCTAACATATTACTCTTGGTTCTGCGAGTAATATCTCACAGAACCAAGAGCCCTTTTGTTTTGTTTTTGACTTTTTCTGTTTTTTACTCCTCACGTGCGTCATTTTAGCTGTTTTCACGTTTCAAATTTTCCTCTGGGAGGATTTTTTCTTCGTTTTTGGGGGAATTTCGGGATAATGTGTGTTTTTTTAGCATTTTTTGCTAAGTGTTTGTCGAAGAAGTGTGAATATGTGGTGATTGAGCAATGCCTGTTTATATGACAAATTATGTATTAGTAACCAGGCATGTGCAGAAGTTTTTTGGCACTTTTATTAGAAAAAAATTGGACTATCTGTCGGAAACGAAAGTTCTTAACAGATTACTCTTGGTTCTGGGAGTAATATGTCACAAAACCAAGAGCCCTTTTGTTTTATTTTTGACTTTGCTGTTTTTAACTCCTCACGTGCGTCATTTTTTGCTGTTTTTCACGTTTCAAATTTTCCCCTGTGAGGATTTTTTCTTTGTTTTTTGGGGAATTTCGGGATAATTTCCGTTTTTTTAAAGCTTTTTTTGCTAAGTGTTTGAATTAGAAGTGTGAATACGTTGTGCCTGAGCAAAGCATGTTTACATGACAGACTATGTGGTAATAACCAGACATGTGGGCAAGTGTAGAAGTTTTTTTTAACACATTTATTTCGAAAAAAAAATTTTAATATCTGGTAGAAACGAAAGTTTCTAACAGATTACTCTTGGTTCTGGGAGTAATATCTCCCAGAGCCAAGAGCCTTTTTTTATTTTTTTGACATTTCTGTTTTCTACTCCTCACGTGCGTCATTTTAAGCATGTTTTCGGGTTTCGAAGTTTCCAGGGCAGGATTTTTCGTTTGTTTTTGGGGGAATTTCGGGATAATTTGATTTTTTTAAAGCTTTTTTTGCTAAATATTTGTTGCAGAAGTGTGAATATGTGGCGCCTGAGCAATGCATGTTTTCATGACATGCTATGCGGTAGTAACCAGACATGTAGGCACGTGTAGAAGGTTTTTATAACACTTAACTAAAAAAATATATCTGTTAGAAACGAAAGTTTCTAACAGATTACTCTTGGTTCTGGGAGTAATATCTCCCAGAGCCAAGAGTCTTTTTTTTATTTTTTGACATTTCTGTTTTTTACTCCTCGCGTGCGTCATTTTAAGCATGTTTTCGGGTTTCGAAGTTTCCAGGGCAGGATTTTTCGTTTGTTTTTGGGGGAATTTCGGGATAATTTACTGTTTTAAAGCTTTTTTTGCTAAGTGTTTGAGGCAGAAGTGTGAATACGTTGGGCCTGAGCAATGCATGTTTACATGACATACTATGCGGTACTAAACAGACATGTGGTCAAGTGTAGAAGTTTTTTTTAACACATTTATTTTGTAAAAAAAATCAATATCTGTTAGAAACGAAAGTTTCTAACAGATTACTCTTGGTTCTGGGAGTAATATCTCCCAGAACCAAGAGCCCTTTTATTTTTTTTGACATTTTTGATTTTTACTCCTCACGTGCGTTATTTTAAGCATGTTTTCAGGTTTTGAAGTTTCCAGGGGAGGTTTTTTTGTTTGTTTTTGGGGGAATTTCGGGACTTTTTCCTGTTTTTAAAATTCTTTTGCTAAGTTTGATGCAGAAGTGTGAATGTGTTGTACCTGAGCAATGCATGTTTCAGTGACATACTATTTAGGAATAGCCAGCCTTGTTCAGAAGGTTTTTCTGCAGTTTTACTTGAAAAAAACTTGAATATCTGTTAGAAACGAAAGTTTCTAACAGATTACTCTTGGTTCTGGGAGTAATATCTCCCAGAGCCAAGAGCCCTTTTACTTTCTTTTGACATTTCTGTTTTTTACTCCTCACGTGCGTCATTTTAAGCATGTTTTCGGTTTTCGAAGTTTCCAGGGGAGGATTTTTGTTTGTTTTGGGGGGAATTTCGGGATAATTTGCTTTTTTTAAAGCTTTTTTTGCTAAGTGTTTGAGACAGAAGTGTGAATACGTTGTGCCTGAGCAATGCATGTTTACATGACTTACTATGCGGCAATAACCAGACATGTGGGCAAGTGTAGAAGTTTTTTTTAACGCATGTATTTCGAAAAAAAATTTAATATCTGTTAGAAACGAAAGTTTCTAACAGATTACTCTTGGTTCTGGGAGTAATATACCCCAGATCCAAGAGCCCTTTTATTTTTTTGACATTTTTGTTTTTTACTCCTCGCGTGCGTCATTTTAAGCATGTTTTCGGGTTTCGAAGTTTTCAGGGGAGGTTTTTTGTTTGTTTTTGGGGGAATTTCGGGATTTTTTTCTTTTTTTAAAATTCTTTTGCTAAGTGTTTGAGGCAGAAGTGTGAATACGTTGTGCCTGAGCAATGCATGTTTACATGCCATACTATGCGGTAATAACCAGACATGTGGGCAAGTGTGGAAATTTTTTTTATCACATTTATTTCGAAAAAAAATTTTAATATCTGTTAGAAACGAAAGTTTCTAACAGATTACTCTTGGTTCTGGGAGTAATATCTCCCAGAGCCAAGAGCCCTTTTTTATTTTTGACATTTCTGTTTTTTACTCCTCGCGTGCGTCATTTTAAGCATGTTTTCGGGTTTCCAAGTTTCCAGGGCAGGATTTTTCGTTTGTTTTTGGGGGAATTTCGGGATATTTTTTTTTAAAAGCTTTTTTTGCTAAGTGTTTGAGGCAGAAGTGTGAATACGTTGTGCCTGAGCAATGCATGTTTACATGACATACTATGCGGTAATAACCAGACATGTGGGCAAGTGTAGAAGTTTTTTTTAACACATTTATTTCGAAAAAAAAATTTAATATCTGTTAGAAACGAAAGTTTCTAACAGATTACTCTTGGTTCTGGGAGTAATATATCCCAGAACCAAGAGCCTTTTTATTTTTTTGACATTTTTGTTTTTTACTCCTCGCGTGCGTCATTTTAAGCATGTTTTCGGGTTTCGAAGTTTCCAGGGGAGGTTTTTTGTTTGTTTTTGGGGGAATTTCGGGATTTTTTCTTTTTTTAAAATTCTTTTGCTAAGTGTTTGAGGTAGAAGTGTGAATACGTTGTGCCTGAGCAATGCATGTTTACATGTTATACCATGCGGTAATAACCAGATATGTGGGCAAGTGTAGAATTTTTTTTAACACATTTATTTCGAAATAAAATTTTAATATCTGTTAGAAACGGAAGTTTCGAACAGTGTACTCTTGGTTCTGGGAGTAATATCTCCCAGATCCAAGAGCCCTTTTATTTTTTTGACATTTTTGTTTTTTACTCCTCGCGTGCGTCATTTTAAGCATGTGTTCGGGTTTCGAAGTTTTCAGGGGAGGTTTTTTGTTTGTTTTTGGGGGAATTTCGGGATTTTTTTCTTTTTTTAAAATTCTTTTGCTAAGTGTTTGAGGTAGAAGTGTGAATACGTTGTCCCTGAGCAATGCATGTTTACATGTTATACCATGCGGTAATAACCAGATATGTGGGCAAGTGTAGAAGTTTTTTTTAACACATTTATTTCGAAAAAAAAATTTAATATCTGTTAGAAACGAAAGTTTCTAACAGATTACTCTTGGTTCTGGGAGTAATATACCCCAGATCCAAGAGCCCTTTTATTTTTTTGACATTTTTGTTTTTTACTCCTCGCGTGCGTCATTTTAAGCATGTTTTCGGGTTTCGAAGTTTTCAGGGGAGGTTTTTTGTTTGTTTTTGGGGGAATTTCGGGATTTTTTTCTTTTTTTAAAATTCTTTTGCTAAGTGTTTGAGGCAGAAGTGTGAATACGTTGTGCCTGAGCAATGCATGTTTACATGCCATACTATGCGGTAATAACCAGACATGTGGGCAAGTGTGGAAATTTTTTTTATCACATTTATTTCGAAAAAAAATTTTAATATCTGTTAGAAACGAAAGTTTCTAACAGATTACTCTTGGTTCTGGGAGTAATATCTCCCAGAGCCAAGAGCCCTTTTTTATTTTTGACATTTCTGTTTTTTACTCCTCGCGTGCGTCATTTTAAGCATGTTTTCGGGTTTCCAAGTTTCCAGGGCAGGATTTTTCGTTTGTTTTTGGGGGAATTTCGGGATATTTTTTTTTAAAAGCTTTTTTTGCTAAGTGTTTGAGGCAGAAGTGTGAATACGTTGTGCCTGAGCAATGCATGTTTACATGACATACTATGCGGTAATAACCAGACATGTGGGCAAGTGTAGAAGTTTTTTTTAACACATTTATTTCGAAAAAAAAATTTAATATCTGTTAGAAACGAAAGTTTCTAACAGATTACTCTTGGTTCTGGGAGTAATATATCCCAGAACCAAGAGCCTTTTTATTTTTTTGACATTTTTGTTTTTTACTCCTCGCGTGCGTCATTTTAAGCATGTTTTCGGGTTTCGAAGTTTCCAGGGGAGGTTTTTTGTTTGTTTTTGGGGGAATTTCGGGATTTTTTCTTTTTTTAAAATTCTTTTGCTAAGTGTTTGAGGTAGAAGTGTGAATACGTTGTGCCTGAGCAATGCATGTTTACATGTTATACCATGCGGTAATAACCAGATATGTGGGCAAGTGTAGAATTTTTTTTAACACATTTATTTCGAAATAAAATTTTAATATCTGTTAGAAACGGAAGTTTCGAACAGTGTACTCTTGGTTCTGGGAGTAATATCTCCCAGAGCCCAGAGCCCATTTTATTTTTTTTTTGACATTTCTGTTTTTTACTCCTCACGTGCGTCATTTTAAGCATGTTTTCGGGTTTCGAAGTTTCCAGGGGAGGTTTTTTGTTTGTTTTTGGGGGAATTTCGGGACAATTTGCTTTTTTAAAGCTTTTTTTGCTAAGTGTTTGAGGCAGAAGTGTGAATACGTTGTGCCTGAGCAATGTATGTTTACATGCCATACTATGAGGTAATAACCAGACATGTGGGCAAGTGTGGAATTTTTTTTTATCACATTTATTTCGAAAAAAAATTTAATATCTGTTAGAAACGAAAGTTTCTAACAGATTACTCTTGGTTCTGGGAGTAATATCTCCCAGAACCAAGAGCCCTTTTATTTTTTTTGACAGTTTTGTTTTTTACTCCTCACGTGAGTCATCTTAAGCATGTTTTCAGGTTTCGAAGTTTCCAGGGGAGGTTTTTTTGTTTGTTTTTGGGGGAATTTCGGGATAATTTGCTTTTTTAAAGCTTTTTTTGCTAAGTGTTTGAGGCAGAAGTGTGAGTACGTTGTGCCTGAGCAATTCATGTTTACATGATATACTATGCGGTAATAACCAGACATGTGGGCAAATGTAGAAGTTTTTTTTTATCACATTTATTTCGAAAAAAAAATTTTAATATCTGTTAGAAACGAAAGTTTCTAACAGATTACTCTTGGTTCTGGGAGTAATATCTCCCAGAGCCAAAAGCCCCTTTTTTGACATTTCTGTTTTTTACTCCTCATGTGCGTCACTTTAAGCATGTTTTCGGGTTTCGAAGTTTCCAGGAGAGGTTTTTTGTTTGTTTTTGGGGGAATTTCGGGATAATTTGCTTTTTTTAAAGCTTTTTTTGCTAAGTGTTTGATGCAGAAGTGTGAATACGTTGTGCCTGAGCAATGCATGTTTACATGACATACTATGCGGTAATAACCAGACATGTGGGCAAATGTAGAAGTTTTTTTTAACACATTTATTTCGAAAAAAAATTTTTAATATCTGTTAGAAACGAAAATTTCTTACAAATTACTCTTGGTTCTGGGAGTAATATCTCCCAGAGCCAATAGCCTTTTTTTGACATTTCTGTTTTTTACTCCTCACGTGCGTCATTTTAAGCATGTTTTCGGGTTTCGAAGTTTCCAGGAGAGGATTTTTTGTTTGTTTTTGGGGGAATTTCGGGATAATTTGCTTTTTTTAAAGCTTTTTTTGCTAAGTGTTTGAGGCAGAATTGTGAATACGTAGTGCCTGAGCAATGCATGTTTACATGACATACTATGCGGTAATAACCAGACATGTGGGCAAATGTAGAAGTTTTTTTTTATCACATTTATTTCGAAAAAAAAATTTTAATATCTGTTAGAAACGAAAGTTTCTAACAGATTACTCTTGGTTCTGGGAGTAATATCTCCCAGAACCAAGAGCCCTTTTATTTTTTTTGACAGTTTTGTTTTTTACTCCTCACGTGAGTCATCTTAAGCATGTTTTCAGGTTTCGAAGTTTCCAGGGGAGGTTTTTTTGTTTGTTTTTGGGGGAATTTCGGGATAATTTGCTTTTTTAAAGCTTTTTTTGCTAAGTGTTTGATGCAGAAGTGTGAATACGTTGTGCCTGAGCAATGCATGTTTACATGACATACTATGCGGTAATAACCAGACATGTGGGCAAATGTAGAAGTTTTTTTTAACACATTTATTTCGAAAAAAAAATTTTAATATCTGTTAGAAACGAAAGTTTCTAACAGATTACTCTTGGTTCTGGGAGTAATATCTCCCAGAGCCAAAAGCCCCTTTTTTGACATTTCTGTTTTTTACTCCTCATGTGCGTCACTTTAAGCATGTTTTCGGGTTTCGAAGTTTCCAGGAGAGGTTTTTTTGTTTGTTTTTGGGGGAATTTCGGGATAATTTGCTTTTTTTAAAGCTTTTTTTGCTAAGTGTTTGATGCAGAAGTGTGAATACGTTGTGCCTGAGCAATGCATGTTTACATGACATACTATGCGGTAATAACCAGACATGTGGGCAAATGTAGAAGTTTTTTTTAACACATTTATTTCGAAAAAAAATTTTTAATATCTGTTAGAAACGAAAATTTCTTACAAATTACTCTTGGTTCTGGGAGTAATATCTCCCAGAGCCAATAGCCTTTTTTTGACATTTCTGTTTTTTACTCCTCACGTGCGTCATTTTAAGCATGTTTTCGGGTTTCGAAGTTTCCAGGAGAGGATTTTTTGTTTGTTTTTGGGGGAATTTCGGGATAATTTGCTTTTTTAAAGCTTTTTTTGCTAAGTGTTTGAGGCAGAATTGTGAATACGTAGTGCCTGAGCAATGCATGTTTACATGACATACTATGCGGTAATAACCAGACATGTGGGCAAATGTAGAAGTTTTTTTTTATCACATTTATTTCGAAAAAAAAATTTTAATATCTGTTAGAAACGAAAGTTTCTAACAGATTACTCTTGGTTCTGGGAGTAATATCTCCCAGAGCCAAAAGCCCCTTTTTTGACATTTCTGTTTTTTACTCCTCATGTGCGTCATTTTAAGCATGTTTTCGGGTTTCGAAGTTTCCAGGAGAGGATTTTTTGTTTGTTTTTGGGGGAATTTCGGGATAATTTGCTTTTTTTAAAGCTTTTTTTGCTAAGTGTTTGAGGCAGAAGTGTGAATACGTTGTGCCTGAGCAATGCATGTTTACATGACATACTATGCGGTAATAACCAGACATGTGGGCAAATGTAGAAGTTTTTTTTTAACACATTTATTTCGAAAAAAAAATTTAATATCTGTTAGAAACGAAAGTTTCTAACAAATTACTCTTGGTTCTGGGAGTAATATCTCCCAGAGCCAATAGCCTTTTTTTGACATTTCTGTTTTTTACTCCTCACGTGCGTCATTTTAAGCATGTTTTCGGGTTTCGAAGTTTCCAGGAGAGGATTTTTTGTTTGTTTTTGGGGGAATTTCGGGATAATTTGCTTTTTTTAAAGCTTTTTTTGCTAAGTTTTTGATGCAGAAGTGTGAATACGTTGTGCCTGAGCAATGCATGTTTACATGACATACTATGCGGTAATAACCAGACATGTGGGCAAATGTAGAAGTTTTTTTTTATCACATTTATTTCGAAAAAAAAATTTTAATATCTTTTAGAAACGAAAGTTTCTAACAGATTACTCTTGGTTCTGGGAGTAATATCTCCCAGAGCCAAAAGCCCCTTTTTTGACATTTCTGTTTTTTACTCCTCATGTGCGTCATTTTATGCATGTTTTCGGGTTTCGAAGTTTCCAGGGGAGGATTTTTTGTTTGTTTTTGGGGGAATTTCGGGATAATTTGCTCTTTTTAAAGCTTTTTTTGCTAAGTATTTGAGGCAGAAGTGTGAGTACGTTGTGCCTGAGCAATGCATGTTTACATGATATACTATTCGGTAATAACCAGACATGTGGGCAAGTGTAGAATTTTTTTTTAACACATTTATTTCGAAAAAAATTTTTTAATATCTGTTAGAAACGAAAGTTTCTAACAGATTACTCTTGGTTCTGGGAGTAATATCTCCCAGAACCAAGAGCCCTTTTAATTTTTTTTGACAGTTTTGTTTTTTACTCCTCACGTGCGTCATTTTAAGCATGTTTTCAGGTTTCGAAGTTTCCAGGGGAGGTTTTTTGTTTGTTTTTGGTGGAATTTCGTGATAATTTGCTTTTTTTAAGCTTTTTTTGCTAAGTGTTTGAGGCAGAAATGTGAGTACGTTGTGCCTCAGCAATGCATGTTTACATGATATACTATGCGGTAATAACCAGACATGTGGGCAAGTGTAGAAGTTTCTTTAACACATTTATTTCGAAAAAAAATTTTTAATATCTGTTAGAAACGAAAGTTTCTAACAAATTACTCTTGGTTCTGGGAGTAATATCTCCCAGAGCCAAGAGCCCTTTTATTTTTTTTTGACATTTCTGTTTTTGACTCCTCCCATGCGTCATTTTAAGCATGTTTTCGGGTTTCGAAGTTTCCAGGGGAGGATTTTTTGTTTGTTTTTGGGGGAATTTCGGGATAATTTGCTTTTTTTAAAGCTTTTTTTGCTAAGTGTTTGAGGCAGAACTGTGAATACGTTGTGCCTGAGCAATGTATGTTTACATGACATACTATGCGGTAATAACCAGACATGTGGGCAAGTGTAGAAGTTTTTTTTAACACATTTATTTCGAAAAAAAAGTTTTAATATCTGTTAGAAACGAAAGTTTCTAACAGATTACTCTTGGTTCTGGGAGTAATATCTCCCAGAGCCAAAAGCCCCTTTTTTGACATTTCTGTTTTTTACTCCTCATGTGCGTCATTTTAAGCATGTTTTCGGGTTTCGAAGTTTCCAGGGGAGGATTTTTTGTTTGTTTTTGGGGGAATTTCGGGATAATTTGCTCTTTTTAAAGCTTCTTTTGCTAAGTATTTGAGGCAGAAGTGTGAGTACGTTGTGCCTGAGCAATGCATGTTTACATGATATACTATTCGGTAATAACCAGACATGTGGGCAAGTGTACAATTTTTTTTAACACATTTATTTCGAAAAAAAATTTTTAATATCTGTTAGAAACGAAAGTTTCTAACAGATTACTCTTGGTTCTGGGAGTAATTTCTCCCAGAACCAAGAGCCCTTTTATTTTTTTTGACATTTCTGTTTTTGACTCCTCCCATGCGTCATTTTAAGCATGTTTTCGGGTTTCGAAGTTTCCAGGGGAGGTTTTTTTGTTTGTTTTTGAGGGAATTTCGGGATAATTTGCGTTTTTTAAAGCTTTTTTTGCTAAGTGTTTGAGGCAGAAGTGTGAATACGTTGTGCCTGAGCAATGCATGTTTACATGACATACTATGCGGTAATAACCAGACATGTGGGCAAATGTAGAAATTTTTTTTAACACATTTATTTCGAAAAAAAATTTTTAATATCTGTTAGAAACGAAAGTTTCTAACAGATTACTCTTGGTTCTGGGAGTAATATCTCCCAGAGCCAAGAGCCCTTTTATTTTTTTTTGACATTTCTGTTTTTTACTCCTCACGTGCGTCATTTTAAGCATGTTTTCGGGTTTCGAAGTTTCCAGGGGAGGATTTTTTGTTTGTTTTTTGGGGAATTTCGGGATAATTTGCTTTTTTTAAAGCTTTTTTTGAGGCAGAAGTGTGAATACGTTGTGCCTGAGCAATGCATGTTTACATGACATACTATGCGGTAATAACCAGACATGTGGGCAAGTGTAGAAATTTTTTTTAACACATTTATTTCGAAAAAAAATTTTTAATATCTGTTAGAAACGAAAGTTTCTAACAGATTACTCTTGGTTCTGGGAGTAATATCTCCCAGAGCCAAAAGCCCCTTTTTTGACATTTCTGTTTTTTACTCCTGATGTGCGTCATTTTAAGCATGTTTTCGGGTTTCAAAGTTTCCAGGGGAGGATTTTTTGTTTGTTTTTGGGGGAATTTCGGGATAATTTGCTTTTTTTAAAGCTTTTTTTGAGGCAGAAGTGTGAATACGTTGTGCCTGAGCAATGCATGTTTACATGACATACTATGCGGTAATAACCAGACATGTGGGCAAGTTTAGAAATTTTTTTTAACACATTTATTTCGAAAAAAAATTTTTAATATCTGTTAGAAACGAAAGTTTCCAACAGATTACTCTTGGTTCTGGGAGTAATATCTCACAGAGCCAAGAGCACTTTTATTTTTTTTTGACATTTCTGTTTTTTACTCCTCACGTGCGTCATTTTAAGCATGTTTTCGGGTTTCGAAGTTTCCAGGGGAGGATTTTTTGTTTGTTTTTGGGGGAATTTCGGGATAATTTGCTTTTTTTAAAGCTTTTTTTGAGGCAGAAGTGTGAATACGTTGTGCCTGAGCAATGCATGTTTACATGACATACTATGCGGTAATAACCAGACATGTGGGCAAGTTTAGAAATTTTTTTTAACACATTTATTTCGAAAAAAAATTTTTAATATCTGTTAGAAACGAAAGTTTCTAACAGATTACTCTTGGTTCTGGGAGTAATATCTCCCAGAGCCAAGAGCCCTTTTATTTTTTTTTGACATTTCTGTTTTTTACTCCTCACGTGCGTCATTTTAAGCATGTTTTCGGGTTTCGAAGTTTCCAGGGGAGGATTTTTTGTTTGTTTTTGGGGGAATTTCCGGATAATTTGCTTTTTTTAAAGCTTTTTTTGAGGCAGAAGTGTGAATACGTTGTGCCTGAGCAATGCATGTTTACATGACATACTATGCGGTAATAACCAGACATGTGGGCAAGTGTAGAAGTTTTTTTTAACACATTTTTTTCGAAAAAAAATTTTTAATATCTGTTAAAAACGAAAGTTTCTAACAGATTACTCTTGGTTCTGGGAGTAATATCTCCCAGAGCCAAGAGCCCTTTTATTTTTTTTGACATTTCAGTTTTTTACTCCTCATGTGCGTCATTTTAAGCATGTTTTCGGGTTTCGAAGTTTCCAGGGGAGGATTTTTTGTTTGTTTTTGGGGGAATTTCGGGATAATTTGCTCTTTTTAAAGCTTTTTTTGCTAAGTATTTGAGGCAGAAGTGTGAGTACGTTGTGCCTGAGCAATGCATGTTTACATGATATACTATTCGGTAATAACCAGACATGTGGGCAAGTGTAGAATTTTTTTTTAACACATTTATTTCGAAAAAAATTTTTTAATATCTGTTAGAAACGAAAGTTTCTAACAGATTACTCTTGGTTCTGGGAGTAATATCTCCCAGAACCAAGAGCCCTTTTAATTTTTTTGACAGTTTTGTTTTTTACTCCTCACGTGCGTCATTTTAAGCATGTTTTCAGGTTTCGAAGTTTCCAGGGGAGGTTTTTTGTTTGTTTTTGGTGGAATTTCGTGATAATTTGCTTTTTTTAAGCTTTTTTTGCTAAGTGTTTGAGGCAGAAATGTGAGTAGGTTGTGCCTCAGCAATGCATGTTTACATGATATACTATGCGGTAATAACCAGACATGTGGGCAAGTGTAGAAGTTTCTTTAACACATTTATTTCGAAAAAAATTTTTTAATATCTGTTAGAAACGAAAGTTTCTAACAAATTACTCTTGGTTCTGGGAGTAATATCTCCCAGAGCCAAGAGCCCTTTTATTTTTTTTTGACATTTCTGTTTTTGACTCCTCCCATGCGTCATTTTAAGCATGTTTTCGGGTTTCGAAGTTTCCAGGGGAGGATTTTTTGTTTGTTTTTGGGGGAATTTCGGGATAATTTGCTTTTTTAAAGCTTTTTTTGCTAAGTGTTTGAGGCAGAAGTGTGAATACGTTGTGCCTGAGCAATGTATGTTTACATGACATACTATGCGGTAATAACCAGACAAGTGGGCAAATGTAGAAGTTTTTTTTTAACACATTTATTTCGAAAAAAAAATTTTAATATCTGTTAGAAAAGAAGTTTCTAACAGATTACTCTTGGTTCTGGGAGTAATATCTCCCAGAGCCAAAAGCCCCTTTTTGGACATTTCTGTTTTTTACTCCTCATGTGCGTCATTTTAAGCATGTTTTCGGGTTTCGAAGTTTCCAGGGGAGGATTTTTTGTTTGTTTTTGGGGGAATTTCGGGATAATTTGCTCTTTTTAAAGCTTCTTTTGCTAAGTATTTGAGGCAGAAGTGTGAGTACGTTGTGCCTGATCAATGCATGTTTACATGATATACTATTCGGTAATAACCAGACATGTGGGCAAGTGTAGAATTTTTTTTAACACATTTATTTCGAAAAAAAATTTTAATATCTGTTAGAAACGAAAGTTTCTAACAGATTACTCTTGGTTCTGGGAGTAATTTCTCCCAGAACCAAGAGCCCTTTTGTTTTTTTTGACAGTTTTGTTTTTTACTCCTCACGTGCGTCATTTTAAGCATGTTTTCAGGTTTCGAAGTTTTCAGGGGAGGTTTTTTGTTTGTTTTTGGTGGAATTTCGTGATAATTTGCTTTTTTTAAAGCTTTTTTTGCTAAGTGTTTGAGGCAGAAATGTGAGTACGTTGTGCCTCAGCAATGCATGTTTACATGATATACTATGCGGTAATAACCAGACATGTGGGCAAGTGTAGAAGTTTCTTTAACACATTTATTTCGAAAAAAAATTTTTAATATCTGTTAGAAACGAAAGTTTCTAACAAATTACTTTTGGTTCTGGGAGTAATATCTCCCAGAGCCAAGAGCCCTTTTATTTTTTTTGACATTTCTGTTTTTGACTCCTCCCATGCGTCATTTTAAGCATGTTTTCGGGTTTCGAAGTTTCCAGGGGAGGATTTTTTGTTTGATTTTGAGGGAATTTCGGGATAATTTGCGTTTTTTAAAGCTTTTTTTGCTAAGTGTTTGAGGCAGAAGTGTGAATACGTTGTGCCTGAGCAATGCATGTTTACATGACATACTATGCGGTAATAACCAGACATGTGGGCAAATGTAGAAATTTTTTTAACACATTTATTTCGAAAAAAAATTTTTAATATCTGTTAGAAACGAAAGTTTCTAACAGATTACTCTTGGTTCTGGGAGTAATATCTCCCAGAGCCAAGAGCCCTTTTATTTTTTTTTGACATTTCTGTTTTTTACTCCTCACGTGCGTCATTTTAATCATGTTTTCGGGTTTCGAAGTTTCCAGGGGAGGATTTTTTGTTTGTTTTTGGGGGAATTTCGGGATAATTTGCTTTTTTCAAAGCTTTTTTTGAGGCAGAAGTGTGAATACGTTGTGCCTGAGCAATGCATGTTTACATGACATACTATGCGGTAATAACCAGACATGTGGGCAAGTGTAGAAATTTTTTTTACACATTTGTTTCGAAAAAAAATTTTTAATATCTGTTAGAAACGAAAGTTTCTAACAGATTACTCTTGGTTCTGGGAGTAATATCTCCCAGAGCCAAGAGCCCTTTTATTTTTTTTTGACATTTCTGTTTTTTACTCCTCACGTGCGTCATTTTAAGCATGTTTTCGGTTTTCGAAGTTTCCAGGGGAGGATTTTTTGTTTGTTTTTGGGGGAATTTCGGGATAATTTGCTTTTTTAAAGCTTTTTTTGCTAATTGTTTGAATCAGAAGTGTGAATACATTGTGCCCGAGCAATGCATGTTTACATGCCATACTATGCGGTAATAACCAGACATGTGGGCAAGTGTGGAAATTTTTTTTTATCACATTTATTTCGAAAAAAAAATTAATATCTGTTAGAAACGAAAGTTTCTACAGATTACTCTTGGTTCTGGGAGTAATATCTCCCAGAACCAAGAGCCCTTTTATTTTTTTTGACAGTTTTGTTTTTTACTCCTCACGTGAGTCATTTTAAGCATGTTTTTAGGTTTCGAAGTTTCCAGGGGAGGTTTTTTGTTTGTTTTTGGGGGAATTTCGTGATAATTTGCTTTTTTAAAGCTTTTTTTGCTAAGTGTTTGAGGCAGAAGTGTGAGTACGTTGTGCCTGAGCAATGCATGTTTACATGATATACTATGCGGTAATAACCAGACATGTGGACAAGTGTAGAAGTTTCTTTAACACATTTATTTCGAAAAAAAAATTTTTAATATCTGTTAGAAACGAAAGTTTCTAACAAATTACTTTTGGTTTTGGGAGTAATATCTCCCAGAGCCAAGAGCCCTTTTATTTTTTTTGACATTTCTGTTTGTTACTCCTCACGTGCGTCATTTTAAGCATGTTTTCGGGTTTCGAAGTTTCCAGGGGAGGTGTTTTTGTTTGTTTTCGGGGGAATTTCGGGATAATTTGCTTTTTTTAAAGTTTTTTTGCTAAGTGTTTGAATCAGAAATGTGAATACATTGTGCCTGAGCAATGCATGTTTACATGACATACTATGCGTTAATAACCAGACATGTGGGCAAGTGTAGAAGTTTTTTTTAACACATTTATTTCGAAAAAAAATTTTTAATATCTGTTAGAAACGAAAGTTTCTAACAGATTACTCTTGGTTCTGGGAGTAATATCTCCCAGAGCCAAGGGCCCTTTTATTTTTTTTTGACATTTCAGTTTTTTACTCCTCACGTGCGTCATTTTAAGCATGTTTTCGGGTTTCGAAATTTCCAGGGGAGGATTGTTTGTTTGTTTTTATGGGGAATTTCGGGATAATTTCCTTTTTTTAAAGCTATTTTGCTAAGTGTTTTGGGACAGAAGTGTGAAAACGTTGTGCCTGAGCAATGTATGTTTACATGACATACTATGCGGTAATAACCAGACATGTGGGCAAATGTTGAAGTTTTTTTATCAAATTTATTTCGAAAAAAATTTTAATATCTGTTAGAAACGAAAGTTTCTAACAGATTACTCTTGGTTCTGGGAGTAATATCTCCCAGAGCCAAGAGCCCTTTTATTTTTTTGACATTTCTGTTTTTTACTCCTCACGTGCGTCATTTTGAGCATGTATTCAGGTTTCGAAGTTTCCAGGGGAGGATTTTTTGTTTGTTTTTGAGGGAATTTCGGGATAATTTGCTTTTTTTAAAGCTTTTTTTGCTTAGTGTTTGAGGCAGAAGTGTGAATACGTTGTGCCTGAGCAATGCATGTTTACATGACATACTAGGCGGTAATAACCAGACATGTGGGCAAATGTAGAAGTTTTTTTTTATCACATTTATTTCGAAAAAAAATTTTTAATATCTGTTAGAAACGAAAGTTTCTAACAGATTACTCTTGGTTCTGGGAGTGATATCTCCCAGAGCCAAAAGCCCCTTTTTTGTCATTTCTGTTTTTTACTCCTCATGTGCGTCATTTTAAGCATGTTTTCGGGTTTCGAAGTTTCCAGGGGAGGATTTTTTGTTTGTTTTTGGGGGAATTTCGGGATAAATTGCTTTTTTTAAAGCTTTTTTTGAGGCAGAAGTGTGAATACGTTGTGCCTGAGCAGTGCATGTTTACATGACATACTATGCGGTAATAACCAGACATGTGGGCAAGTGTTGAAATTTTTCTTAACACACTTATTTCGAAAAAAAAAAATTTAATATCTGTTAGAAACGAAAGTTTCTAACAGATTACTCTTGGTTCTGGGAGTAATATCTCCCAGAGCCAAGAGCCCTTTTATTTTTTTGACATTTCTGTTTTTTACTCCTCACGTGCGTCATTTTAAGCATGTTTTCGGGTTTCGAAGTTTCCAGGGGAGGATTTTTTGTTTGTTTTTGGGGGAATTTCGGGATAATTTGCTTTTTTTAAAGCCTTTTTTGCTAATTGTTTGAATCAGAAGTGTGAATACATTGTGCCCGAGCAATGCATGTTTACATGCCATACTATGCGGTAATAACCAGACATGTGGGCAAGTGTGGAAATTTTTTTTTATCACATTTATTTCGAAAAAAAATTTTAATATCTGTTAGAAACGAAAGTTTCTAACAGATTACTCTTGGTTCTGGGAGTAATATCTCCCAGAACCAAGAGCCCTTTTATTTTTTTTTGACAGTTTTGTTTTTTACTCCTCACGTGAGTCATTTTAAGCATGTTTTTAGGTTTCGAAGTTTCCAGGGGAGGTTTTCTGTTTGTTTTTGGGGGAATTTCGTGATAATTTGTTTTTTTAAAGCTTTTTTTGCTAAGTGTTTGAGGCAGAAATGTGATTACGTTGTGCCTGAGCAATGCATGTTTACATGACATACTACGCGGTAATAACCAGACATGTGGACAAGTGTAGAAGTTTCTTTAACACATTTATTTCGAAAAAAAAATTTTAATATCTGTTAGAAACGAAAGTTTCTAACAAATTACTTTTGGTTTTGGGAGTAATATCTCCAAGAGCCAAGAGCCCTTTTATTTTTTTTGACATTTCTGTTTGTTACTCCTCACGTGCGTCATTTTAAGCATGTTTTCGGGTTTCGAAGTTTCCAGGGGAGGTGTTTTTGTTTGTTTTGGGGGGAATTTCGGGATAATTTGCTTTTTTTAAAGCCTTTTGCTAAGTGTTTGAGGCAGAAGTGTGAATACGTTGTGCCTGAGCAATGCATGTTTACATGACATACTATGCGGTAATAACCAGACATGTGGGCAAATGTAGAAGTTTTTTTATCACATTTATTTCGAAAAAAAATTTTAATATCTGTTAGAAACGAAAGTTTCTAACAGATTACTCTTGGTTCTGGGAGTAATATCTCCCAGAGCCAAAAGCCCCTTTTTTGACATTTCTGTTTTTTACTCGTCATGTGCGTCATTTTAAGCATGTTTTCGGGTTTCGAAGTTTCCAGGGGAGGATTTTTTGTTTGTTTTTGGGGGAATTTCGGGATAATTTGCTCTTTTTAAAGCTTTTTTTGCTAAGTGTTTGAATCAGAAGTGTGATTACATTGTGCCTGAGCAATGCATGTTTATATGACATACTATGCGGTAATAACCAGACATGTGGGCAAGTGTAGAAGTTTTTTTTAACACATTTATTTCGAAAAAAAAATTTTAATATCTGTTAGAAACGAAAGTTTCTAACAGATTACTCTTGGTTCTGGGAGTAATATCTCCCAGAGCCAAGAGCCCTTTTATTTTTTTTTGACATTTCAGTTTTTTACTCCTCACGTGCGTCATTTTAAGCATGTTTTCGGGTTTCGAAGTTTCCAGGGGAAGATTGTTTGTTTGTTTTTGGGGGAATTTCGGGATAATTTCCTTTTATTAAAGCTATTTTGCTAAGTGTTTTGGGACAGAAGTGTGAAAACGTTGTGCCTGAGCAATGTATGTTTACATGACATACTATGCGGTAATAACCAGACATGTGGGCAAATGTAGAAGTTTTTTTTATCACATTTATTTCGAAAAAAAATTTTTAATATCTGTTAGAAACGAAAGTTTCTAACAGATTACTCTTGGTTCTGGGAGTAATATCTCCCAGAGCCAAGAGCCCTTTTATTTTTTTTTGACATTTCATTTTTTTACTCCTCACGTGCGTCATTTTAAGCTTGTTTTCGGGTTTCGAAGTTTCCAGGGGAAGATTGTTTGTTTGTTTTTGGGGGAATTTCGGGATAATTTCCTTTTTTTAAAGCTATTTTGCTAAATGTTTTGGGACAGAAGTGTGAAAAAGTTGTGCCTGAGCAATGTATGTTTACATGACATACTATGCGGCAATAACCAGACATGTGGGCAAATGTAGAAGTTTTTTTTATCACATTTATTTCGAAAAAAAATTTTAATATCTGTTAGAAACGAAAGTTTGTAACAGATTACTCTTGGTTCTGGGAGTAATATCTCCCAGAGCCAAGAGCCCTTTCATTTTTTTGACATTTCTGTTTTTTACTCCTCACTTGCGTCATTTTAAGCATGTATTCAGGTTTCGAAGATTCCAGGGGAGGATTTTTTCTTTGTTTTTGTGGGAATTTTGGGATAATTTGCTTTTTTTAAAGCTTTTTTTGCCAAGTGTTTGAATCAGAAGTGTGAATACGTTGTGCCTGAGCAATGCATGTTTACATGGCATACTATGCGGTAATAACCAGACATGTGGGCAAGTGTAGATGTTTTTTTTAACACATTTATTTCGAAAAAAAATTTAAATATCTGTTAGAAACGAAAGTTTCTAACAGATTACTCTTGTTTCTGGGAGTAATATCTCCCAGAGCCAAGAGCCCTTTTATTTTTGTTCGACATTTCTGTTTTTTAATCCTCACGTGCGTCATTTTAAGCATGTATTCAGGTTTCGAAGATTCCAGGGGAGGATTTTTTGTTTGTTTTTGGGGGAATTTCGGGATAATTTGCTTTTTTTAAAGCTTTTTTTGCTAAGTGTTTGAGGCAGAAGTGTGAATACGTTGTGCCTGAGCAATACATGTTTACATCACATAGTATGCGGTAATAACCAGACATGTGGGCAAATGTAGAAGTTTTTTATCACATTTTTTTCGAAAAAAAGTTTAATATCTGTTAGAAACGAAAGTTTCTAACAGATTACTCTTGTTTCTGGGAGTAATATCTCCCAGAGCCAAGAGCCCTTTTATTTTTGTTCGACATTTCTGTTTTTTACTCCTCACGTGCGTCATTTTAAGCATGTATTCAGGTTTCGAAGATTCCAGGGGAGTATTTTTTGTTTGTTTTTGGGAGAATTTCGGGATAATTTGCTTTTTTTAAAGCTTTTTTTGCCAAGTGTTTGAATCAGAACTGTGAATACGTTGTGCCTGAGCAATGCATGTTTACATGGCATACTATGCGGTAATAACCAGACATGTGGGCAAGTGTAGAAGTTTTTTTTAACACATTTATTTCGAAAAAAAAATTTCAATATCTGTTAGAAACGAAAGTTTCTAACAGATTACTCTTGGTTCTGGGAGTAATATCTCCCAGAGCCAAGAGCCCTTTCATTTTTTTGACCTTTCTGTTTTTTACTCCTCACGTGCGTCATTTTAAGCGTGTTTTCGGGTTTCGAAGTTTGCAGGGGAGGTGTTTTTGTTTGTTTTGGGGGGAATTTCGGGATAATTTGTTTTTTTAAAGCTTTTTTTGCTAAGTGTTTGAATCAGAAGTGTGAATACATTGTGCCTGAGCAATGCATGTTTACATGACATACTATGCGGTAATAACCAGACATGTGCCGAAGTGTAGAAGTTTTTTTTATCACATCTATTTCGAAAAAAATTTTTAATATTTTAGAAACGAAAGTTTCTAACAGATTACACTTGGTTCTGGGAATAATATCTCCCAGAGCCAAGAGCCCTTATATTTTTTTTGACATTTCTGTTTCTTACTCCTCACGTGCGTCATTTTAAGCATGTTTTCGGGTTTCGGAGTTTCCAGGGGAGGATTTTTTGTTTGTTTTTGGGGGAATTTCGGGATAATTTGCTTTTTTAAAGCTTTTTTTTGCTAAGTGTTTGAATCAGAAGTGTGAATACATTGTGCCTGAGCAATGCATGTTTACATGACATTTTATGCGGTAATAACCAGACATGTGGGCAAGAGTAGAAGTTTTTTTTAACACATTTATTTCGAAAAAATTTTTTTTTCTGTTAGAAACGACAGTTTCTAACAGATTACTCTTGGTTCTGGGAGTAGTGTCTGCCAGAGCCAAGAGCCCTTTTTGTTTTTTTTTGACTTTTCTGTTTTTTACTCCTCACGTGCGTCATTTTAAGCATATATTCAGGTTTCAAAGTTTCCAGGGGAGGTTTTTTGTTTGTTCTTGGGGAATTTCGGGATATTTTTCTTTTTTTAAAATTCTTTTGCTAAGTGTTTGATGCAGAAGTGTGAATGTGTTGTGCCTGAGCAATGCATGTTTCAGTGACATACTATGCAGGAATAGCCAGCCGTGTTCAGAAGGTTTTTTTTTGCAGTTTTACTTGAAAAAAAAATTGAATATTACTCTTGGTTCTGGGAGTAATATCTCCCAGAGCCAAGAGCCCTTTTTTTCACATTTCTGTTTTTTACTCCTCACGTGCGTCATTTTAAGCATATTTTCGGGTTTCGAAGTTTCCAGGGGAGCATTTTTTGTTTGTTTTTGGAGGAATTTCGGGATAATTTGCTTTTTTAAAGCTTTTTTTGAGGCAGAAGTGTGAATACGTTGGGCCTGAGCAATGCATGTTTACATGACATACTATGCGGTAATAACCAGACATGTGTGCAAGTGTAGAAGTTTTTTTTAACACATTTATTTCGAAAAAAAATTTTAATATCTGTTAGAAACGAAAGTTTTCAACAGATAACTCTTGGTTCTGGGAGTAATATCTCCCAGAGCCGAGAACCCTTTTTTGACATTTCTTTTTTTTACTCCTCACGTGCGTCATTTTAAGCATGTATTCAGGTTTCGAAGTTTCCAGGGGAGGTTTTTTTGTTTGTTTTTGGGGGAATTTCGGGATATATATTTTTTAAAATTCTTTTGCTAAGTCTTTGATGCAGAAGTGCGAATGTGTTGTACCTGAGCAATGCATGTTTCAGTGACATACTATGCAGGAATAGCCAGCCGTGTTCAGAAGCTTTTTTTGGATTTTTACTTGAAAACAAAATTGAATATCTGTTAGAAACGAAAGTTTCTAACAGATTACTCTTGGTTCTGGGAGTAATATCTCCCAGAGCCAAGAGCCCTTTTATTTTTTTTTTTTGACATTTCTGTTTTTTTACTCCTCACGTGCTTCATTTTAAGCATGTTTTCGGGTTTCGAAGTTTCCAGGGGAGGATTGTTTGTTTGTTTTTGGGGGAATTTCGGGATAATTTCCTTTTTTTAAAGCTATTTTGCTAAGTGTTTTGGGACAGAAGTGTGAAAACGTTGTGCCTGAGCAATGTATGTTTACATGACATACTATGCGGTAATAACCAGACATGTGGGCAAATGTTGAAGTTTTTTTATCACATTTATTTCGAAAAACATTTTAATATCTGTTAGAAACGAAAGTTTCTAACAGATTACTCTTGGTTCTGGGAGTAATATCTCCTAGAGCCAAGAGCCCTTTTATTTTTTTTGACATTTCTGTTTTTTACACTTCACGTGCGTCATTTTAAGCATGCTTTCGGGTTTTTTACTCCTCATGTGCGTCATTTTAAGCATGTTTTCGGGTTTCGAAGTTTCCAGGGGAGGTTTTTTTGTTTGTTTTTGGGGGAATTTCGGGATAATTTGCTTTTTTTAAAGCTTTTTTGCTAAGTGTTTGTTGCAGAAGTGTGAATACGTTGTGCCTGAGCAATGCATGTTTACATGACATACTATGCGGTAATAACCAGACATGTAGGTAAGTGTAGAAGTTTTTTTTATCACATTTATTTCGAAAAAAAAATTAGTTTCTGTTAGAAACGAAAGTTTCTAACAGATTACTCTTGGTTCTGGGAGTAATATCTCCCAGAGCCAAGAGCCCTTTTATTTTTTTTTTTTGACATTTCTGTTTTTTTACTCCTCACGTGCTTCATTTTAAGCATGTTTTCGGGTTTCGAAGTTTCCAGGGGAGGATTGTTTGTTTGTTTTTGGGGGAATTTCGGGATAATTTCCTTTTTTTAAAGCTATTTTGCTAAGTGTTTTGGGACAGAAGTGTGAAAACGTTGTGCCTGAGCAATGTATGTTTACATGACATACTATGCGGTAATAACCAGACATGTGGGCAAATGTTGAAGTTTTTTTATCACATTTATTTCGAAAAACATTTTAATATCTGTTAGAAACGAAAGTTTCTAACAGATTACTCTTGGTTCTGGGAGTAATATCTCCCAGAGCCAAGAGCCCTTTTTTGACATTTCTGTTTTTTTACTCCTCACGTGCGTCATTTTAAGCATGTTTTCGGGTTTCGAAGTTTCCAGGGGAGGATTTTTTGTTTGTTTTTGGGGGAATTTCGGGATAATTTGCTTTTTTTAAAGCTTTTTTTGCTAAGTGTTTGAGGCAGAAGTGTGAATACGTTGTGCCTGAGCAATGCATGTTTACATGACATACTATGCGGTAATAACCAGACATGTAGGCAAGTGTAGAAGTTTTTTATCACTTTTATTTCGAAATAATTTTTTAATATCTGTTAGAAACTAAAGTTTCTAACAGATTACTCTTGGTTCTGGGAGTTATATATCCCAGAGCCAAGAGCCCTTTTATTTTTTTTTTGACATTTCTGTTTTTTTACTCCTCACTTGCGTCATTTTAAGCATGTTTTCGGGTTTCGAAGTTTCCAGGGGAGGATTTTTTGTTTGTTTGTGGGTAATTTCGAATAATTTGCTTTTTTTAAAGCTTTTTTTGCTAAGTGTTTGAGGCAGAACTGTGAATTCGTTGTTCCTGAGCAATGAATGTTTACATGACATACTATGCGGTGATAACCAGACATGTGGGCAAGTGTAGAAGTTTTTTTTAACACATTTATTTCGAAAAAAAATTTTATTATCTGTTAGAAACGAAAGTTTCTAACAGGTTACACTTGGTTCTGGGAGTAATATCTCCCAGAGCCAAGAGCCCTTTTATTTTTTTTGACATTTCTTTTTTTTACTCTTCACGTGCGTCATTTTAAGCATGCTTTCGGGTTTCGAAGTTTCCAGGGGAGAATTTTTTGTTTGTTTTTGGGGGAGATTCGGGATAATTTGCTTTTTTTAAAGCTTTTTTCGCTAAGTGTTTGAGGAAGAAGTGTGAATACGTTGTCCCTGAGCAATGCATGTTTACATGACATACTATGCGGTAATAACCAGACATGTAGGCAAGTGTAGAAGTTTTTTTATCACATTTATTTCGAAAAAAATTTTAGTTTCTGTTAGAAACGAAAGTTTCTAACAGATTACTCTTGGTTCTGGGAGTAATATCTCCCAGAGCCAAGAGCCCTTTTATTTTTTTGACATTTCTGTTTTTTACTCCTCACGTGCGTCATTTTAAGCATGTTTTTGGGTTTCGAAGTTTCCAGGGGAGGATTTTTTGTTTGTTTTTGGGGGAATTTCGGGATAATTTTCTTTTTTTAAAGATTTTTTCGCTAAGTGTTTGAGGAAGAAGTGAGAATACGTTGTCCCTGAGCAAAGCATGTTTACATGACATACTATGCGGTAATAACCAGACATGTGGGCAAGTGTAGAAGTTTTTTTTAACACATTTATTTCGAAAAAAATTTTAATATCTGTTAGAAACGAAAGTTTCTAACAGATTACACTTGGTTCTGGGAGTAATATCTCCCAGAGCCAAGAGCCCTTTTATTTTTTTTGACATTTCTGCTTCTTACTCTTCACGTGCGTCATTTTAAGCATGCTTTCGGGCTTCGAAGTTTCCAGGGGAGAATTTTTTGTTTGTTTTTGTGGGAATTTCGGGTTAATTTGCTTTTTTTAAAGCTTTTTTCGCTAAGTGTTTGAGGAAGAAGTGTGAATACGTTGTCTCTGAGCAATGCATGTTTACATGACATACTATGCGGTAATAACCAGTCATGTAGGCAAGTGTAGAAGTTTTTTATCACATTTATTTCGAAAGAAAATTTTAGTTTCTGTTAGAAACGAAAGTTTCTAACCGATTACTCTTGGTTCTGGGAGTAATATCTCCCAGAGCCAAGAGCCCTTTTATTTTTTTGACATTTCTGTTTTTTACTCCTCACGTGCGTCATTTTAAGCATGTTTTTGGGTTTCGAAGTTTCCAGGGGAGGATTTTTTGTTTGTTTTTGGGTGAATTTCGGGATAATTTCCTTTTTTTAAAGATTTTTTCGCTAAGTGTTTGAGGAAGAAGTGAGAATACGTTGTCCTTGAGCAATGCATGTTTACATGACATACTATGCGGTAATAACCAGACATGTGGGCAAGTGTAGAAGTTTTTTTTAACACATCTATTTCGAAAAAAAATTTTAATATCTGTTAGAAACGAAAGTTTCTAACAGATTACACTTGGTTCTGGGAGTAATATCTCCCAGAGCCAAGAGCCCTTTTATTTTTTTTGACATTTCTGCTTTTTACTCTTCACGTGCGTCATTTTAAGCATGCTTTCGGGCTTCGAAGTTTCCAGGGGAGAATATTTTGTTTGTTTTTGGGGGAATTTCGGGATAATTTGCTTTTTTTAAAGCTTTTTTCGCTAAGTGTTTGAGGAAGAAGTGTGAATACGTTGTCCCTGAGCAACGCATGTTTACATAACATACTATGCGGTAATAACCAGTCATGTAGGCAAGTGTAGAAGTTTTTTTATCACATTTATTTCGAAAAAAAATTTTAGTTTCTGTTAGAAACGAAAGTTTCTAACAGATTACTCTTGGTTCTGGGAGTAATATCTCCCAGAGCCAAGAACCCTTTTATTTTTTGACATTTCTCTTTTTAGCTCCTCACGTGCGTCATTTTAAGCATGTTTTCGGGTTTCGAAGTTTCCAGGGGAGGATTTTTCGTTTGTTTTTGGGGGAATTTCGGGATAATTTGCTTTTTTTAAAGCTTTTTTCGCTAAGTGTTTGAGGAAGAAGTGTGAATACGTTGTCCCTGAGCAATGCATGTTTACATGACATACTATGCGGTAATAACCAGACATGTAGGCAAGTGTAGAAGTTTTTAATCACATTTATTTCGAAAAAAAATTTTAATATCTGTTAGAAACGAAGTTTCTAACAGATTACTCTTGGTTCTGGGGGTTATATCTCCCAGAGCCAAGAGCCCTTTTATTTTTTTTTTGACATTTCTGTTTTTTACTCCTCAGGTGCGTCATTTTAAGCATGTTTTCGGGTTTCGAAGTTTCCAGGGGAGGATTTTTTTGTTTGTTTTTGGGGGAATTTCGGGATAATTTGCTTTCATTAAAGCTTTTTTTGCTAAGTGTTTGAGGCAGAAGTGTGAATACGTTGTGCCTGATCAATGCATGTTTACATGACGTACTATGCGGTAATAACCAGACATGTAGGCAAGTGTAGAAGTTTTTTATCACATTTATTTCGAAAAAAAATTTAATATCTGTTAGAAACGAAACTTTCTAACAGATTACTCTTGGTTCTGGGAGTAATACCTCCCAGAGCCAAGAGCCCTTTTATTTTTTTTTGACATTTCTGTTTTTTACTCCTCACGTGCGTCATTTAAGCATGTTTTCGGGTTTCGAAGTTTCCAGGGGAGGATTTTTTGTTTGTTTTTGGGGGAATTGCGGGATAATTTGCTTTTTTTAAAGCTTTTTTTGCTAAGTGTTTGAGGCAGAAGTGTGAATACGTTGTGCCTGAGCAATGCATGCTTACATGACATACTATGCGGTAATAACCAGACATGTGGGCAAGTGTAGAAGTTTTTTTTATCACATTTATTTCGAAAAAAAAATTCAATATCTGTTGGAAACGAAAGTTTCTAACAGATTACTCTTGGTTCTGGGAGTAATATCTCCCAGAGCCAAGAGCCCTTTTTTGACATTTCTGTTTTTTACTCCTCACGTGCGTCATTTTAAGCATGTTTTCGGGTTTCGAAGTTTCCAGGGGATGATTTTTTGTTTGTTTTGGGGGGAATTTCGGGATAATTTGCTTTTTTAAAGCTTTTTTTTGCTAATGTTTGAGGCAGAAGTGTGAATACGTTGTGCCTGAGCAATGCATGTTTACATGACATACTATGCGGTAATAACCAGACATGTGAGCAATTGTAGAAGATTTCTTATCACATTTTTTTCGAAAGAAAAATTTTAATATCTGTTAGAAACGAAAGTTTATAACAGATTACTCTTGGTTCTGGGAGTAAGATCTCCCAGAGCCAAGAGCCCTGTTATTTTTTTTGACATTTCTGTTTTTTACTCCTCACGTGCGTCATTTTAAGCATGTTTTCGGGTTTCGAAGTTTCCATGGGAGGATTTTTTGTTTGTTTTTGGGGGAATTTCGGGATAATTTGCTTTTTTTAAAGCTTTTTTGGCTAAGTGTTTGAGACAGAATTGTGAATACGTTGTGCCTGAGCAATGCATGTTTACATGACATACTATGTGGTAATAATCAGACATGTGGGCAAGTGTAGATTTTGTTTAATACTTTTATTTCAAAAAAAATTAATATCTGTTAGAAACGAAAGTTTCTAACAGATTACTCTTGGTTCTGGGAGTAACATCTCCCAGAGCCAAGAGCCCTTTTATTTTTTTGACATTTTTGTTTTTAACTCCTCACGTGCGTCATTTTGAGCATGTTTTCGGGTGTAGAAAATTCCAGGGGAGGATTTTTTGTTTGTTTTTGGGTGAATTTTTGGGATAATTTGCTTTTTTAAAGACTTTTTGGCTTAGTGTTTGAGGCAGAAGTGTGAATACGTTGTGCCTGAGCAATGCATGTTTACATGACATACTATGTGGTAATACCCAGACATGTGGGCAAGTGCAGAAGTTTTTTTAACACAATCATTTCGAAAAAAAAATTTATTTTCTGTTAGAAACGAAAGTTTCTAACACATTACTCATGGTTCTGGGAGTAATATCTCCCAGAACCAAGAGCCCTTTCATTTTTTTTTTCACATTTTTGTTTCTTACTCCTCACGTGCGTCATTTTAAGCATTTTTCAGGTTTCGAAGTTTCCAGGGGAGTAAATGTTCTTTGTTTTTGGGGGAGTTTTGGGATAATTTGCGCTTTTTTTGATCTTTTTTGCTAAATTTCAATGCATGTTTAAGTGGCATACCATGCAGGAATAACCAGCCGTATTCAGAAAATTTTTTAGCACTTTTTAGCCAAAACCCTGTAAATCCCGGTAGGAAACTTACTAAATCCCGAAAATCCTAGTG
>NW_027449809.1:0-17714 GCF_964194025.1 Convolutriloba macropyga
CCTATGTATCGCTACATACGCGTAAATCTATATATTTGCACGGTACAACATTGTAGATGGTATAGGCATGTCTAGGTCCCTACTGGTAGTGATACCTACCTACCTGCTTCGGCCGACGTATCTCCCCTGCCTGCCTGGGATACCTACTTTTGGATGGAGATGCCCTAGCTAGTGCCTCGGGACTATTCGTGGTAATTATAAATTATACCACATTTGCGATATAATTACCACAAAGACAGCCCAATTTTGTGCATCCAACACTACTCAGAGGGTGGCATGATCAGGGGTTTAGCAGTTTGAAAGTATACATTTGTATATACCCACAGTTCAGATCGCAAACGCTCCTACCCTCGCCCGGACCGTATTGCCCCCGCCGTGGTGCGAGTGCCATCAATCATCATCGACCAGATTCCGACCATGGGGTTAGGTGGGACGTAGATTTGACAACGATGCTCGTGTTTCCGCCCCTAGGCTCTGCATTTCTAGCGTCAGATTCTTTGAAAGTAATATATTTAAGATTATTACAGTCATGTTCCCGAGCACATTTGATTCCTCCTGCGCGAGGGTGTGAACGTCATCATGGGCAATCGCACAGCAATCCGCGCTCAAAAAACCCCCTGTCAGCGCGATCCCCCCCCCCTAAGCCGTTGCCACCACCGCTATGGCCGGGACCCCTCGTCCGATTTGTTCTATATACCCATATAACATATTGACTCGCTGTGGACGGGGTTTCCCATCGCTGGGCCGTCCAACATCTTCCTGGGGGTCAAACTCGTGGCGCATATGGGCGATTATAGGCGCCACGGACCGCACGGCCGCAATTCTGTACCTTCTGCCGGTATTTTTTCTTTTTCAAGACCGGGTCGTACAGGGCGCGTCCGACCCACCCGACCGCATCGCCGTGCATGCGTTGCCGCCGTCAGCCTGCGGCATATCCCCCGCCGCCGGCCACAACAGCCTTTACCCATGTTCTCCCTCATCCTCGTCACTGGACGTGTGCGGATGTGCATGCTGCGATATCCGAGGGTTGTCCGCTGATGGAGCCGCGTGATCTGCAGCTGCCGTCGCGCGACTAGCGCAACCTCGCATTGGCTTTTTCGGATTTTATGAAAATTCTGCCAAGAATCAGGGGGCCGGAACTTCGGGATCTGTGGTACAAACTCTATGGTAAAATACCGTACTACCAATGGTCCCGAAGCACTACATAATAATAGTTTTAATTAATCGATGCTTTTCGAGTGGTACGAGGTAGGTAGTAGGCCTACTCTAGCGCAGAGCGCTGGTAGTAAGAGTACTAGCTCGAATTGCAATCCGTGATTTGATCGTGATACTCATATTATTTCGTGATATTTCCCAGAGGGAACGCAATTCGAGGGAGGAAAAAGATTCGAGCGATTTATCACGAATCAAATAAGCTCGGGCTGTCGCCCGGCTCGTGCATGATTTCGACGACTATTCGTGATGAAACTCAGACTTTTTCCCATCGAATTACATTCCTTAAGGAAAAATTCACGAGATCGTACGAATTTCCCGAATATCCCGGAATATAGTTCGATCAGAAAAAGTCGATGCACATTCAGGTTCGTCATATATTATTATTCGGGGGAGAAAACGGCTTCATGAACGGCTTGCAGAAATATGCACGGCATACTCCCGGAGTGTGTTAGAGGCTCCGCGTGATTATGCTGCTATGTATTCGCTGGAGGGGCTGAATGCAATGGGAAGGGGAAGTGGCACGTGGGAGTGGGGAGGGAGGGGGCTGGGAGGCCGCTGGCGGACCCGTCCGTGTGGGATTTTGTGCAATATTCAATAGCATTGTAAATGATATAAATTTGTAAATAAAAGTCCAAACTCTTTCGCTTCGGTCAGCGCCTCCCCTGCACGATCATCGCCGCTTTCGAGCGCCACGCGCCCTCCGCAGTGACAATTTCAGGACGGAATTGTCGATGAACACGCCGAAACTTAACATGTAGGGTAATGATCTTTTACGATCCCATTAAATGCATGGTAGGCCCCGGTTACTTCGCGGGGTTGTGTGCGATGCTATCCGGGGGGTGTAGTGCAGGTGATGCGGCATTCGCGGTAGTTACAAAGGTGGGGGAGGGTGCTGCGGCCCATCGCTGCCTTGTACGCAACCAGCCTGCATAGCGGGGCGATTCCGAACGGACTATAATGCAAATGTATATGTTACACATGATAGTAAGACGGCAGCGGGTTGCACTCTCGGAGTTGGGAAGGGGCGCTAGTCTATGGTCAAGCAGATTAGCGGTGAGTCGGCAGTGGCAGCAGTGGTCGGCCATGGCATTTTGCGGCAATTGCTACGCAACGAGCCGTTTTATGCCAGACCACCTGCAAAATGGGTATCGGTGAGATCAGGGAATTGAAAGGGAATTGGGGGACACATTCCGGTGTTGCTCTGATCGATTCCGCAATTGATGCGGCATGGAACCGCGTGATCGGCGTGACTCATCGGAAACTGAGTGGGGGAGTGCAAACATGACTTGGACTGAGACCGAAACAGATGATTTTTAAAACGAATATAGTACGGAACACAAAAGAAAACGTCATGGAAGAACCGTTAAACGTGGGTGGCAACACGGGCCAGTGGTCCCCCCTTTAATATGGGGCGGTGTGGTTTCAGGGTACACGGACGTACCGTCGTTCACGGCTCACCGCGCCCCGACTCCCAAGCCCCCGACCCTCGACTCTCGAGGTATAGTGCCTCGGTACTTTTGGTAGGATAAGTACCACAAATGTGGTACTTGTACTACGAACCCCCCCCCCCCCCCACTTCTGAGTGGCACCAGGGGAGGAAACAGTACTGCTGACTCAACAACATAGGGTCAGATGGGATCATATGGACCCAAAAAGGAACCGGCAGTCTAGTACATTGGCCAGAACCGGGCTAGGTGCAAGACACTCAGGTTCACCTCCAAATTAGTTCAAATGCTGCAAAATCAGCATCTGCAAGCGCATTTCTAGACCTTAGGGGCGATTAGTGTCGCTCAAGGCTGATTCCTAGCGTTTGATTCTTGAAATGTAACATATAAAAGTTCCTGACAGAGGATCCGTGCACGTTTGATGCCTCCTGTGGGAGGACGTCAACGTCATGCATGAGCCCCTGCACACCCATCATCACCAAAAACCCCCATTCTCAGCGGCATCGCCCCCTACCCCGCCATCACCACCGCCATGACCGGGACCCCTGTCCCGATCTGTTCTACATATCCCTATAGACCTGCCTGTGACGGGGTTTCGCACCGCTGGGCCATTCGACATCTTTCTAGGGGTCCGACTGGTGGCACATCAGCGCGATCATGGGTGCCGCGGACGACACGGCCGCAGTTCTGTACCCCCCCCCCCGTTTGAAATAAAGACCGGGACGTACAGCGCCCGCCGCCGACCTGTCCGATCGCATCGCCGTGCGTTGTCGCCGTCAGCCCGACGCACGACCACCCCCGCACACCATAGCCAGCTTTGCCCATGTTCTTGCTTTTTCTCGGCGTTGGATGCGTGCCGATGTGTATGCCTGCATATCTGCGGGCTCTCCGCTGATGGAGCTGTGCGATCTGTAGCAGCTCCCGCGCGACTAGCACAACCTCGTACTATTACTTTTCAGATTTTAAGAAAATTCGATCAAAAATCAGGGGGGCGGTACTCGGGTGTCTGTGGTACAAAAGCTGTGTGGTATTTATACTGTACCACCAAGAGTACCCAGGCAATAGGAGATAGTAGGGATACGTAGCTAGGCCACCCATGAGTCATGACCCATCTGTTATGCGTGACGCATGTCCGGATCTGTCCGGATATTGGATATCGCTATATCCCTGCTCGTAATCCCTGGCTGCAGATTGCATGGATCGATAGTACTACTGTAGTACTTAATAAGTATGTACCAGTAGCGATACGGTGGATGCACACACGGAAACGGGCTACGTCTACCCGTACCTACTAGAGTAGGTAGCTCGGTACCTACATGATAAAAGGTCTGTGATATGTGTACGTATATAGCCTGTACTCGTACGTTAGCTAGTACGTACTACAGTACGCGTATATCATAGGCCAGCGCTGACCCCGGTCCCCGGTCCCCTACTCGTACTCGTACGAGTAGCTTACGTAACCATCCCGTCACTAGCTCACACCTATATACGTACCGTGCTCGTACCGTATCTGCATTCTGCGTACAGCTAGTCAGCTACTCGTACGAGTACGCAGGCGGTACCTAAGTAGGGTACGCGGCCCGCGGGGCTGGCGCATGTCTACCTACGCTGGATCCCCTCAGCACAGTACACATGCAAGTACTGGATGTTCCGGAATCTGGTACCTACCTGTGGGGCTGTACGTCTATAGTGCCAATTTGTGCTACGAGTACAGCCTACATTGGCCTTGTGTATGTTTAATACACATATACAAAGTGCCAGTCAGTGCATGTAATGATTAAAACTGAACTGATCACATCCAAAACGCTGGCAACTGGCACTCGTAGGTAGAGGGCTGACTTAGGGTTGCTAGCGCCTTCTTATTATAATATCACCCCTCCAAATCAAGGAAAGTTAAAAAAGGACTACTCGTACTAGCTAGCCAGTACACAGACAATAGCCTCATGACGCCCGTTGTACTTTTCTCGGGCTTGCCAGGCTTTTTACTACTACTACTAGCTACTACTACTGTACAAAGTGACGAGATAACAAGTACTAATAAGGCCTAACTGAACTGACATGAAACTGAAGGAAGGATACACAGTGAGGTGCAGGTGCGGGTATCCTGCAACGGATTTGTCAAGTTGCAAACAGTTTCAGAACGAAGAACACCATCTTGTAGTTTCATGGATTGAACAATTACTTGTCCAGCTGTGTACCTTGTATAGGCCATGTAATAAAGCAATCTCCCTCGTGTACTGCTGGCGGTTGCCAGGCATTTTACTACTGCTAATAAAGCAATCATTTGTGCTTTGGCCGGCACAATCTCCAAATGGGCACACATGGAGCAAACTTCGTCCTTTCCAAAACCCCTCTTGCCATGCAGCTTCCCTCTGCCTTCCCACCCCCGGGACTGCATTCCCAGCTTCCAAGATCCATGCATACTTCCATCAGCAGCCCGAGTCGACCTGGCCTTTCCCTCTTCTTATCGGTAGTCAATCCTTGTCCCTCCCCCTGCACCTGCTCGCCCCTCCCACCAAGTCGGCGTTTCAAAGTTGCGTCTCGACAAAACATGAAGAGCATGGCATCGCTGCCTTAGTCTGCAAGCGTTGGTTCATGATGTCACTCATACCCCCTGTGCGCTGCCCTGCACTCACCCATGGATTACATGGAAATTATATGTTGATAAATATAGTATGCATGACGTGTCTCTGGCGGGTGCCAGGCATTTTACTGCTACTACTACTACTACTACTACTGCTGCTTCTGCTACGCACGATGTGCACCCGAATACATAATCCCACTCATAGTAATTAATAGTGGCCACCGATTTTCTATATTTGTAACGCTGAAATCTTTACTGCTCTCGCCCCTTACACGTACCCTCTGGACGTGGTAGGCGGTTTGCCCTTCTGTTGTCTGTTTTGCCTAGCATGTATTTTTAACTGACGTGATCTGATATTTGTAAGACAAGCGGCAAATCATCTTTAGCAGCAGCCGACTCCTGTACCAACGATCAGGGCAAGCCTGCCTGTGGCGCCATGTCTGTACGTACGATGAATTGTTCAAGGAGTGTGTACCATTTCAGTAGGGTGCCGCACACTTGTCTGTACTTACGATGTATTGTTCAAAGACTGTGTACCATTTCAACCGAAACCGGCGCCAAAGGGCATCTGCGTTGTCATGGGGAAATGCGGCGTTGCATGTGCAGCAAACCAGCACCGTATGGTTCACCTGTCGGTTTGATTGGCCATTCAAATTCGTGAAAGTGTGGGCGCTGTAAGCATTGGAGGATAATGGTAAGTGCGTCACGTGTTACTGCCCAGATCAGCTTTTTAACACGCAGAATGACATCAGATCAATTGTAGAGGTCCAATCGGCTGTGCTTCGTTGATCAGCAGATCAGGTAGGATGCGCGATTCCCGCCATGGAACGGTCAAGTAGGGATGTCTCTATTACAACAACACAAGAGTTTGCTTGAGAATCCAAATTTGTAAGTAATGTGACTTTGGTTGCTATGCACAATAATAACATCGATCCCTGCCAGCCGCAGGAAACACCGATTAGAACGGCTGTAGTTCAAAACACCCTGGGCCAGTAATGACATATAGATATGTCGACATATATAGTACGATTATGCTACCAACTAATAATGACAGAAAACACAATGTGTACAGAAAATAGTTATCAGGATGCCATGTAGGAAGTGTTGGGTTTTGTAGCTTATCTGGATGAGTTTGTCCCTGGGGTGGGGGGGGCTGCCGACAGTTTCTCCATAGCTGCCAGCTGTCTGGCTGCTGCCTCTTCATGCTTTTTGACAAATCGCCCCTTGATGCGCGGACGCTGATCCGCATTTGCCTTCCGAAGTTTGTATCTGACTGCCGGTTGTAGGAGGCGCTTGACCTTCTTGTCACGGTAGCGCTGTAGTTGCTGTTCCCTGGTTCTCGAGAGCTCTTCTGGTTGACCTTCTGCCTTCGGTGCAAGGTCATGATCTCCAGAAGAGCTTTGCCGCGGTTCGAGTTTCACAGCACATGATACAGCAGACCTGTTTGTGCCACGCTCCGCATCAGAGAAGGCAGCAGGTCGCTGCCCGGTGACATCAGCTTCGCCTGGGCCTGCACGTCCCGAGATGGCCAGCTGCGCTGATTCTGCCCTTTGTTGTAAGCCTTGGGTCGTGTCCTGCTCTGCGACAGAGCAGCTTGGATGTGCAAGCTCTATGCAACTGTCAGTCTCGGCGGAAACAACAACAGGATCGGTCAGGGCATCTTCGATACTCCAGTAGTTGAGTGTTAGCGACATGTCCTTAGTCCAGGAGCTGGCAGAGCCTAGGGCGTCCTTCTGATCAGCATATTTGCTTGAGAAAGACTTCATGACGGCAGCCGGGCCCTGATCATGTGGCGCAAAGTTGCAGTTGGTCTTGTTGGTGTCACAGTTGCAGTTGACATCGAGCTGTTGGGGATTGCGATCGTGAGCGCTGTCAGAGAGGCCAGTCTGCTCGGATATAGCTGTCCGATGCTGCCAGGAATCCTGCCAAGTGGGCTCGGGGACCTGGGGCAGGCAGCTGTACGGCTGGCAGGCCGAAGTCTGGAGGTAGTCAAGGGACGGATGCCAGAGAACACTGCGGCGAACAGGGAGCTCCAGGCTGATTGCACTGCCGTCGGCTCGAGGCCGACACGACGGGCCCAAACAGAAAATCGCTCAGATCCCGAACCGTCTGATCGTCGGTACGAGTACAAGCGGAGTCGGGACATATCGGTGTCGCAGGATATGTTGACTGCAAAGAACTAGCGGTGGGTGGGTATCGCCCGGCTGCTGTCGGAGCGTTGAAGCAATCCGGTGCAGCGATATATAGCTCCAGCGAGTTAGGGTCGCATGAAACCCCACGGTCATCAGCGAAACAGCAACTCGAGCATCCGTCGTCGTAACCCTTCGGCGGCAACTGCTGTCCCCAAACTGTACAGGACTGCCCAGCGTGTTCTCTCAGTCTCACCTCGCAGCACGTGCCGTTTGAAAAAGACTGCTGGCTCGGCGCAACAACGCTCGGAGTGTTCGTCATGTCGTATCCGGCGGGCTGCTGCAGCGAATTCCCGCCGGTGACCGAGTCCGGCTTCATCTTGAAGCTGGCAACCATTCCGAAAAACTGAGAGGCGGTGTCTAACTTGACGCTAGACAGCGCTGGGGCGTGGGCCGACTGCTCGGATGAACAGTAATCGTGCTGTGGCAGTAGACAGCGGTTCCTCACGGCCTCCGCTGCAAGGACAGATGCTATTTCTGCCGCTTGCTCGCCGCTAGCCGCAGGGAATCTCATGCCGAGCGTCAGATTATCGCAGACGACAAGGCGTGGGCTCGCCGGAGCGAGACAGACTATACTGCGAGAGTGGACTCCGGGTTAGGCTTGTTGGTTGGCCGCACTGACTTGCACCCAGGCAGCTAGAAGAAAACGGTGACGGGAATGGCGAAGACGTAACAGCCGGCAGACGCCACAGTCCCCTGTTCCAAAAACGAAACGCGGATAAGTGAACCACAATCCGGACCCTAAACTTGGAATGTGCGCGATGGTCTTTCCGCCTTGCTCGAACACACTCTGAACGTTTCCGGCGCCCCGCGACTTACAGGAGCAGGCCGCCCGGCCGGCTGGGGGGGCGCGTTGTTGAAAGGCCGGCTATGCCCCGTAAAACGTTGCACCAGACCGCGGGTGCGCCGGCACCGGCGGCTACGACGCGCACCGACTGCCCAAGTCTAGCAATACCAATGCCGCAGCCAACTCTCTATTTGCCCTCCGTCTGCTTGGAGCTAGTGACTCATACGCAAATCTTCCACCTCGCAGCTTAATGCTGTCGAATACAGATACGACAAAAGAGAGCCGTGCTGGTGATCAGTGCACCCGCGATAGCTCGTCGCAAACCAAGCCAGTGGTTGTGACGGGCCGGCCGGGTTGGCAGCGCGAACGGGCGCGGGAAATACTTCCCTATCATATGTACCGGTATGGGGTGGTAGCACAATAGCACATGCCCTCCCTTGATGGGGGGTGACGGGATGCTGGCCGACTGTCTGGCCCTGGAGGTAGTCGTCGGAGCTGCTGCAAACAAAGTTTCTCCGCTCAGTCGACTGTGCGACGCCGGCCAGGCAATCAGGCAGGCCAAAAGCGTGTCCGGTGAGCAGAATCAAATTGAGCAGCTTGCATGTGCCCCTGCTCTCACTAGGTACATTATAGCACGAAAATGAAAGCCGTACCGTACCGGCTACTGTATCCTCCCACAATAAAATACTTGTACCACCGTCACAATGTACATAACAGCCTTGTCAGCGTGCAACACGGCTGTTCCCATCTGGGGTCAGACCTCGCGCCAAAACATATCGGAATTTGGATTTGGATATGCTGCCCCCCCCGCCCGGCCCGCCGGGCGGGGCCCCGGCGCCCCGCCGGCCTCGTCCAACCGAACGGCAGGAAATCCGGCCGACAAAAAACTCATATATCCCAGTATATCCTGATTGATCCTGATCAGGCTTTTCGTGCTCTACTCTGGTACTGGTAGCTGTGGGTATGTTTTTTTACTAACTCTTACTTGCTCGTTCGTATACCCCACCGGCCTGGGGAGCGAGGGACCTATTATAGACATTTTTGCGGTCTCTCAACACCCCCGGTTGACCATGATGCCGGCTAGCACACCGACTGTGTAGCCGGCGACAGTTTGTCGAAGATATATGCAGTGTTCCGCCGGGAGCTACGGTGGTGGCGGCCACTTCGGCAGCCGCGGCAGGTCCCCGGGGGGGGGGGGGGGGGGGGGTCAGCGCATCTTTCAGGGGTGTTCCTAATATAGACACTCTTCGCTAGAAAAAATACGAAATTATTACAGATATGACACGAATAAAACCCGGATTCACAGCCTTGCCCACATATGTAGCGGAAAATAGATCGAGCGGAAATTAAGGTGAGCCGGGAGCATGGTGAATTGGTGTTACAGCTAGTGTTGGTGATCATGATCGGCCATCACCAACACTCCGTCCTGATGAACCAGCTCGGCTCTACGGTGCCCAACACTTATTTTAACATCGCTTGTTTAGTTAGTAGTTTCGAGGAGGCAGGTAAGAATGTTTTTCGAGCTCCACAACCATCCGGCCGAAGATTGAGATCACATGTGTAAACTTTGTGACAACACCTGAGACCATCCGCGTCGACGACGACGGCACCTTAATTCGGCATGTGACAAATTCCCTGCGAATAATAGCGGCGACGGCGCGCGGGCCGGGCCGGGGCCGAGCAACATTTGCAACCTAGCTTAGCGGGCCGATCGGAGGCAGCATCAATTTAGCTAGCGTGACAACCTGCGACCAGCGACATGACTCCCGGGATCACCCGGTTGGACCACCGCAGCTCCTGGAGGAAGACTGCATATGTCTTCGACAATCTGTCGCCGGCTACACAGGCGGTGTGCCAGCCGGCATCATGGTGAACCGGGGGTGCTGAAAGACCGCAAAAATGTATATAATTACGTCCCCCGCTCCCTACTGATGGCGAGTAAGAGGTTAGAGGACAAGGCCGTTATTTATAAGAGCATTGCCCGCCCGGAGCTACCGGGCACCCTAACTACTAATAATTACCTGTTATTATTATTATTATTATTTAAAAATGGCTCCGCCATGGACCGAACAAATGTTTAGTAAGGAGATGGGTTGCAAGGTACGTGTATTAGAAGGAGAGAAGTTATTCTGCACCTTGGCTAGTGCACCTTGGCTAGCTGCACTTCTTATGATACGTTGCATGCATGGTTCGCAGCTGTTGCACTGCATGGTTGCGTAGGACGGAGATGATATACTATACGGGTGGGCCAGGGGAACGCGGAGGACAACGAATGGGAGGTAAAGACTACAACGGTTTGATCAGTTGTTAGGAGGGTTACGACGTTTTATGTAGTTAATATTGTTCCGTGTTGCTAGACGCCCTCGGTCCATGAGCCAGTCGTGCTTGTCCTTGCGTTGGATGTAGGAGTTGTATTCTTGAGGAGGGCAAGCCCACCCGTCGGCGCGGTCGCCACCATGCTTGAGAGCCATCTTACGCAGAAAATCTCTATGCATGTAGACTTTGTAAGCAAGGTCAAAGATTTCTTTCTCCATGTCGGGGTGGGTGTTGGGGTAATTGTACACGGCATGGAAGCCCCAGCTAGGCGGCACGTAGCGTAGGCGGTCAGCGGTGGCGGGACGCGGGGTGGTGCGGCGGGTAGGGGCCCGGGTACTATGTTGACATGTTGTGGTGTTGTGCGGGAAGTCGCGGGAATTTGGTTGGGATATCCGTGCGGGTTTTATTTACGCGGCGGGGGATGCTTGTACCCATAATAACCGTATTTACGCCGTACGTCTTTACTTTACTAATGCTACCTCTTGTGCTATTAGTATCACCTTCAGGCTATGCCTACCTGTATCATCTTAAGGCTATACCTACCCTACCGTTTCATCCTTAGTAAGGCCTACTAAGGGTGTATCATACGACCGGGGTAATACGCGGTATAGCTATAGTACTCGTAGCGATATGTATGTATTATCATTATTACGGCCAGGGTACCTGCGAGTGAAATATTATATCGATCGTTCTGAGCTTACCGTATGCCGTACGAGTATTGATACAACTTTTGCGGACACACAGACACACACACACACACACACACACACACACACCTGCACACACACACAATTTCGAGCAACAATAGACCGAACGAATCTCATTCCGCGATGTATTATCGGTACATTCGGATTTTTTGTGTTGTTGTGCCCGATGGAATGCGATTCGATCGGAATAAGTTTCGAGATTCACACGAATAGTCGTGGAAATCACGCACTCAGGCTGTCGCCCTCGTGCGCGATTTCGACGACTATTCGTGATGAATCTCTCAAATCTTATTCCTCCCTCGAACATTTGTTCGGAATATCGCTACAGTAGTACTATACCAAAATTATTGGTGAGTATACCGGTTCGCTACTTGTACTCTAGCTGCCCTAGCTGCCCAGCCTCCGTGATGCTGTGGTTAACGGCACGCGGGGTGGCCCTGGTTCCCCGCCGCGTCTCCCATTTGATGTCTTGGCGCGAGTTTTTCGACCTCTATGCGCAGGCACCCGTCCCTGAGCGTATCAGACTTCTTTCGCAGTCTGGCCCTGGCAGCGTCTCTTTTCTGTCCCCCGACATAAGCCTGGCCCATTCTGCTCACCCTGAGGTTTTTTGCGCATCTCTGCGGCGTGCTGTCGGTCTGTCTGCGGTGGGCCCTGTGCCCCCCGCCCTTACGTCCTGTCCGACCTGCAACCTTTCGTCCGATGACCCCGTCCACCTACAGCGCCACATTCCCCGCTGCCCCATATTCGGTTCTGCCCGTCACCGCCAGCATGCTGGCCTTGCCCAGATCCTGGTGTCTATTTTGAAGGACTTTGGTGCGAAAAAGGACGACACTCTATGGGAGCTCCGTGGCCTTAGGCCTGCTGACCATTCGCGCCCGTGCGATGTCGGCTGGGCAGTCGACTACTACGGCCCAGGCCGGCACCTGCTTTGTGATGGGTCCGTCGTCTCGGTTTTTGTGAATACTTCCGCTGCCCCCGCGTCGACCAAGCCTGGCTACACTGCGGCTACGAAGGAATCCGAGAAGATTAACGCCGATGCCTGTTCCTCCGCTCCTGTTGCTGTCCGCCACCGTCTCGTGCCGTGCGTGCTGGAAGAGGGTGGGCGCCTAGGCGGCCACTTTCAGGCCCTGATGAAGGAACTAGTTGAACGGGGTGTTAGTCGGGGTGTTCTGGCCCCCCCGCCCTCCTGGTCCCCGGTTCCCCCCCCGGTGGTTGTTTCCTATTGGGTCGGTACGTGGCGGGCCCGTGTTTCCTCGTGGGTCCACTCTACTTTGTCCCGTAAGCTACTTAGAACATACTACCCGGGCAAGCTTTTCTAGGCTGCCCGGGTCCTGTCGTTTCCTAGCTGTGTGGCTGCATTCGGGTCTGTAACCAACCTATCACTCTAGCTAGTATCCCTACCTACTGTACAGTTGCTGTTTCTACAGAAGGTTGGGAAAGGGGACATCGACCTACTGAGTACGAGTACTGGCTACTCGTAGGGTAGATAGGTAGTAGGTACCCTGCCTGGCTCGCCAGCTAGTGCCTCTCTAGTGCTACTGTACGAGTACTGTACTAAGATACATTTTTTTTTCACACCCCCGGGTCTCTCTACTAGTGCTACGAGTACATAGCACATGCGGAAAAACCTGCAAAAAAGGCCGTTATGATCAGTGAATCGGCTCTCGAATCGAACCTTTTGCACCTTTGAGAGCGCACCTTTTGACTTTCCGCTCTCGACCTGTCTTTATGCCTAGTAGGAGGAAAGGCGATACAAGGCGCGCCTTGATCAGATCTAGCTGCGATACGGCCTACGAGTACGAGTACGAATATACATTTGCGCGTACATGATATATGTGCTTGTACGCGCGAAGAGCGCGCGCGTTGGGCGTTCCCCGGCCGGAGAATGGAGATACGCCTTTTTTTTAAAAAAGGAACTTGAGCCTTGACAGTCCAGAGATCCGGAATTCCCAGGAACCGACGGGCACTTCCTGAGGATTCCCGAGGATTCCCTCATCACAGAAATTCCTGGAAAAGTTCAGGAATTTCGTGAATAGTAGTTTATAATCCGTATATCTACTTGACACAACAAATTTAGATCATGAGGATTCCTGAGGATTCCCAGGAGTCAGGAATTCCTGGGAAAATCCTGAGCCGGATCTATGCTTGACGCAGCTTGACGCCTCCTCTCACCTCTGGACTGTACGACGTACGGTAGCATCAGGTACCCTAGGTACCCTAGCATCATTCCCAAATTTAGTTAGAATTCAATGTAGGAGATAGCCGTCTCTAGAGCGATACACGCTACCCTACCCTACCCTACCGCGATACGCCCTACCCTACATATTATTCCATAAAAAAAACCTGATGCAACCAGCGACATAATAATAATAAAAGATATCCTTTCACATGTTTGTTTGCTGGAGAGCCCCCCCCCCCGGCCGGTACGTACTGTACGGACCCGTCGGGCGTGAACAAATAATGATAGCCAGCGGCATCTCTATCTAAAATCCACTTAGGGTGTATTGTACCTGCTGAGTACCTACCCTAGCCAGGTAGGCTAGTTAGGTTGGTATTATACGTATTGTAGGTAGGTCCCGTACCTTTGCTCTAGCCGACGAGAATTAACGATAAGAAAAATGCGCGCTAGCTCGGCCATCCAATGACATGAGCATTGGGTATGCATTCCAGAGGTACAATACCTACCATCAACCATGTACGATTTGCCACTGTACCGTGGACAGATCTCCCTGACGAACACATGACCAGAAATGGATCTGTCAATTTGCATTGGTGTCCTTTTTTATTATTCCTGCTACCTACTACTGCTGGTATAAAAGGTATTGGATAGTACTACTCGTACTGTACTAGTAGTAATAATACTGGCGAGTACTACTGGTACTGGCTAAGTACTACTGTAGTAATAAAGCTGTGGGGCTGCCCTATTGTCCCGCAAGGTGACAATGAGTTGTTTTGTTGTTTTAGGTCAGCAATCCGCTCAGAATGGATATTAGGCGACACTAGTTGTATCTGTTGTTTTAGCCTGACGATCCCGTCAGAATGGGGGGGGGGACATATATATATATATATATATATAATAGTGTACATTATTATTTGCCTGAAAACAAATTAGTCTTCCAGTACTTTGTAGTACTTTGTGCATGATGCGGTGGAGTTTCGATGTATGAATGGGGACATCCTGAGTATGAGGCCCCCCAAACCCCGCCAAACCCTCCGAACGACATGTGTCGGGCTATACCTTGCCGAAACCAAGCGCAACCCACGTACCAAACGGGCTACTCGATGCCCGTTGAACGTTCTTTTCGCAAATTTGCATGAAATCGAATACTGAGTGAGGTTAGGCCGACCAATCTCTATGCATCGATTGGATTCCATTGGTCCCCGGTTCGAATCCTTGTAATTCAAGGACCCGAATCATTAAGGGAAGCCCTTAGATTGATCTCTTGATCTTTGAGGGTTGGTATTGTTGGTGCACCAATCTTTAAGGGGAGGTATTGTTGGTGCACCAATCTTTAAGGGGAGGTATTGTTGGTGCACCAATCTTTGAGGGGAGGTACTGTTGGTGCACCGATCTTTAAGGGGAGGTGTTGTTGGTGCACCAATCTTTGAGGGGACGTATTGTTGGTGCACCAATCTTTGAGGGGAGGCATTGTTGGTGCACCAATCTTTGAGGGGACGTATTATTGGTGCACCAATCTTTATGGTAGGGAGTTGTTGGTGCACCGATCTACGCATTTTGGATTGGTGCATCATAGATCAATTCCGATGTTCCTACTATTACGTAAGATTACGAGTATAAAGGCTGTTGGTGCACCGATCTACGTACGGGGCCCGGTATTGTTGGTGCACCAATCTACGGGTTCCGGTATTGTTGGTGCACCGATCTACGAGCCCCCGTATTGTCGGTGCACCGATCTTTCCGGGGAGGTATTGTTGGTGCACCAATCCTTGAGGGGAGGTATTGTTGGTGCACCAATCTTTGAGTGGAGGTATTGTTGGTGCACCAATCTTTGAGGGGAGGTATTGTTGGTGCACCAATCTTTGAGGGGAGGCATTTGTTGGTGCACCAATCTTTGAGGGGAGGCATTGTTGGTGCACTGATCTACTACTATTTCGCTGATGCATCAACAATCTGCGATGCATCAATGCATGATTCGGGTCCTTGCCTTGTATAATGAGCAATTGAAGGCGGTTATGAGGCTACCACATTTACAACTTGCAACCCCCCCCCCCCCCCCCCCCCCCACCGCCAAGTAAGAGGGAAGTACTTCGGTCTAGTACCCTTGCACCCATCAATCGCCGTCATAGCTGGTAGGGAATTTTACACTTTTGGTATGCCGTACTCGTAAACGTACGTAATAGTAGGAAAGTTGGAATTGATCTATGATGCACCGGTCCAAATGCGTAGATCGGTGCACCAACGATCTCGACCGCCATAGAACAATGCACCAACGATCTCTACCCCGATGGATCAGGTACATCAACGATCCAGGCCCCCAAATATCCATCATGTGCATCAACGATCCGTGCCCCCAAAGATCATGTGCATCAACGATCCAGGCCCCCAAAGATCAGATGCATCAAGTACGGTCCAGGCCCCCAAAAATTAGCGCATCAACGATGCAAGCCTCCAAAGATAATAGATGCATCAACGATCCAGAACCCAAAAAATCACCGCATCAACGATTCGGGCCCCCATAGATCATATGCATCAATGATCCAGCCTCCAGGCCCCTAAGGATCAGATGCATCAACGATCCATGCCTCGAAAGATAAGGTGCACTAACAATTCAAACACGTATAGATCATGAGATCGGTATTGGGCTCTTCCTTAATGATTCGGGTCCTTGCCGGCAAGTACCGGCCGGGTACTCGCGAATCTGTACTAGCAGGAGGCACATGGTACTAGTACTAGTACAAGCGCACATTCGTATACTTAGGCCACTTCTTAGTAAACTTTCGTTTGAGTATTTCGGCTTTTTGTGGAGGTCGGGCCCGAAATGGGACTTCTTAGAGTTCTTACTAAATTTTTAGTGGCCGTTGAATCAGGGGGCATTTGTGGAGCTCCACAAATCAGCCGCATCGGAGGTTATTTCGACTGAAATAGTTTGATTTGTGGAGCTCCACAAATGCCCTGTGCTCGCTTCCCAACCCGGACGTTGTACTTTAACCTAAGAGTACAGCGTCCCGCACGGAACGGCTAGTCGATCCATCTGACCGCTGATCATCCCGCGCGGCCGCCCGCGTTTCCGCCCACCCGCGTCCGCCGCAGCCCGGCGCGCTGGTCAGACGGTCACTTGTATATCGTGACCATGGGCTGCAAACTGTGCGGCACTCCGTGATATTCCTACGTCGTCGTACTAGCGTAGGCACGCGCGAATATCGCTCGTGCGACTTGCAAGAGTAGTCGTACAAATCTGTACGTTTTATTCCCCATGAACTTGAAAAGTTTAGTAACAAGTCCCTACTCCCTTTTGAAAAAGTCCGCCGATCGAGGCTCGAGCAGGGGGCTTTTGTGGAGCCCGAGTACTTCGGCCTTTTTGGAGCTCACGAAAATTTTACTAAGAAGAGGCCTTAGTGTTCGGCGATCACGGATTTGAGATTTGGAGAACATGTTCGCGAACAGTTCGCGAAGAGAGTACTAAAAAGTAAAATAATATTCACTCTCTGTAACAGTCTGCACCAAATACACACCTACTAAGGCATTCATACACATCTCATACACATATCATACACGCGCTTAGAATGTCGTTGGCTGTAGTGAGTCTGTACACTGCTAGTTAGTAAGGCCGTCCATGCCAGCCGTCCCGCCGTCTTGTATAGGGATATACGCCTGCTTTCGACAGCTCCCGTCGCCTGTGCGTACATGCGTACCTACGTCGGCCGGGGTGTGGACTACGAGTGGGTGGCTTCTCGAGTACAGGCTAAGTTGGCGAAGGACCAAGCCGAAGTCGTGGATTCCGCCCTAGAGGTGTATAAAGCTCATCTTGCCAGTCAAGAAGCTGCACAGACCCAGGGTGTGGAGGGCGATGGTGGTACTAGGGATAGCCCAGGCTCTAGTGCCAGACCCAATGCTACAGGAGCTCGCCACAAGAAGAAGGCTCGGCACCCCCAGAAGTTCAACAAGCGGGGGTGGAGTCAGCTAGGCAACGTCTTCCTTTGTTCCACGGGCCAGATAAAGGTTTCTTCTACAGGGCATGCTGTGCGGCTTCAGTAATGGGTTCTGTGTGGCCTGCCCTGTGAAAAAAAAATGGGGCGGTGTGGTTAATGATATAATATCAGTCAGTAATAAGGGGGTAGGTACCCTACCCTAGCCAGTAGTTTTTAAATTATATTAACCATACTGGTACTCGTACCCGTACCTGTGTCGAAAGACACATGGCCAGGGCAGGCCAGGGGTTTTCTACAGCTACCCTACCTACCCTACCTTCACCTGCGCCCGGGGTGCAAATTTTTAAATTGCAATTGCAG
>NW_027449810.1:0-25001 GCF_964194025.1 Convolutriloba macropyga
TTGTTTTTTGTTTTTCCTTTTTTCTGTTTTTGAATTTTTTAATGTAAAATTTTAATTTAAAATAATTTTTTCTGAAGAAACAAGTTTTACTAGAATAGTTTTTCTTTCAAAAATGTCGTTATTTACATAAAGTTTTTACCAAAAAATGCTATTTTTGTTTTTTATTTTTCTATTTTTTCAGTTTTTGAATTTTTTTAAAAAATTTTTAATTGAATTATTTTTTTTTTCTTAAAAAATGTTGTTTTCTAAAACATTTTTATTTTCCAAAATGCCGTTTTTTACATTATGTATTTAAAAAATGTGAATTGTTGTTTTTTACTTTTCTGTTTTAGCTTTTTTCAGTTTTGGAAGTTTTTTTGTAAAATTTTTAATTCAATTTTTTTTGAAAAATATTGTGTCGTTTTTCGCATAATATTTTCAATAAAAAATGTAAGTTTGATGTTTTTCTTATTCTATTTTTCAATTTTCAGCTCTTGATGTTTTTTGCAATTTCTTTAGCAAAGCAGAAAATTGTAAAAATCAATGTATTACAATTTTTACAAAAATCAATTATTTAGTACAATTATTTATTACAAATTAATACACTTATTAATAAAGCTTGCGGAAATCTATAACAAATCAAGCTTTTGATGACAAGCATATTTGTTTTAATTTTTCATTTTAAACAATTACATTTTTATTGATATCATGTTCTTCTTGAGAAATTCCGATTTATTCATCGTCTCATGATAAACATACTTCAGAGTAAACCCCGGGGTACCGGTGTCGCGTGGTGACAATTACTGGCGTCAAGCATCCCTAGCGTGCATCTCTGGATGTTGTTCGGAAATAAAAGATCGTTGGGCGCGCAGAGCGCGCCTCGCGGCAGAGCCGCGATCAACGATCTTTTATTTCCGAACAACATCCAGAGATGCACGCTAGGGATGCTTGACGCCAGTAATTGTCACCACGCGACACCGGTACCCCGGGGTTTACTCTGAAGTATGTTTATCATGAGACGATGAATAAATCGGAATTTCTCAAGAAGAACATGATATCAATAAAAATGTAATTGTTTAAAATGAAAAATTAAAACAAATATGCTTGTCATCAAAAGATTGATTTGTTATAGATTTCCGCAAGCTTTATTAATAAGTGTATTAATTTGTAATAAATAATTGTACTAAATAATTGATTTTTGTAAAAATTGTAATACATTGATTTTTACAATTTTCTGCTTTGCTAAAGAAATTGCAAAAAACATCAAGAGCTGAAAAATTGAAAAATAGAATAAGAAAAACATCAAACTTACATATTTTATTAAAAATATTATCCGAAAAAGGACATTTGGAAAAAAAATGTTTTACTAAAACAATATTTTTTCAAAAAAAAAAATAAATTAAAAATTTTACAAAAAAACTTCCAAAACTGAAAAAAAGGTAAAACAGAAAAGTAAAAAACAACAAAATTCACATTTTTTGTTAAATACATAATGTAAAAAACGGCATTTTTGAAAATAAAAATGTTTTAGAAAACAACATTTTTTTAAGAAAAAAAAATAATTTAAAAATATTTTTTTAAAAAAATTCAAAAAATGAAAAAATAGAAAAATAAAAAAACAAAAATAGCATTTTTTGGTAAAAACTTTATGTAAAAAACGACATTTTTGAAAGAAAAATTATTCTAGTAAAACTTGTTTTTTCAAAAAAAATTATTTTAAATCAAAATTTTACATTAAAAAATTCAAAAACAGAAAAAAGGAAAAACAACACAAGTTGCATTTTTTGTTAAAAACCTTATGTAAAAACGACATTTTTGAAAAAAAATTATTCTAGTGAAACTTGTTTTTTCAAAAGGGAAATTAATTGAATTTCATAATTTACATTAAAAAATTCAAAAACAGAAAAAAGGAAAAATAGAAAAATAAAAAACAACACAAGCTGCATATTTTGTTTAAAACCTTATGTAAAAAACGGCATTTTTGAAAAAAAATTATTCTAGTAAAACTTGTTTTTTTCAAAAAGGAAGTTAATTAAATTTCATATTTTACATTAAAAAATTGAAAAAGAAAAAATGAAAAATAGAAAAACAAAAAAAAACAACAAAAATTGCATTTTTTGTTCAAAACCTTATGCAAAAAACGGCATTTTTGAAAGAAATTTCTTTTAATAAAACAAAATTTTTCGAAAAAAAAATTTGAAATTTTACATAAAAAAATTCAAATACAGAAAAAAAAAAGGAAAAATAAAAAATAAAAACAGCACAAGTTGCATTTTTTGTTATAAACCTTATGTAAAAAACGGCATTTTTGAAAGAAAAATTATTCTAGTAAAACTTTGTTTTTTCAAAAAGAAAATTCATTAAATTTAAATTTTTACATAAAAAAAATTAAAAAACAGAAAAAAAAGTAAAAATAAAAAATAAAAAAACATCAAGATTTACATTTTTGTTTAAAAACAGTGTGTAAAACACAACATTTTTTTTAAAAAATTCATTTTAGTAAAAAAGATTTTCATTTAAAAAAATGATTCAATTCAAAACTTCACATTAAAAAATTTAAAAAACTGACAAATGGAAAAATGAAAAGAGAAACCTTTTGTAAAAAAAACGACGTTTTTGAAAAAAAAAAGTGGGATTGTAAATGTATATTTTTTTCAAAACAGTAAAAATTATGCAAAACGTTTTCAACTTTTTTTTTAAAAAAAACTAAATTCTAATACTTAAAGATTTGTATGGGTATCTATTTCTAAAAATTTCTGCCAAAAATTCTTCTTTTAATTGACCAGGTAATATATTATCAAAGGCAGCACGCTTATTGCAATATTCTGATGGGAAGAATTGCTGCTGGAGTTTGCTTCGAAATTGTCACTGTAATCGCTTTGCATCATCCAGTATCAGTTGCCGGGAGTTCATTGCAGAGGCCAAAAAAAGCCCGCGTTTTGAAAAAACTTTTTAATGAAAACAAGCCTTTTTCGTCGTTAACCACCATTTTTGAGAAAAAAACAGATATTACAAAAACAGGCATTTTTTGACATAAATTTTAATTCAAAATTGAACTTTAAATAAAAGTTAATTTCGAAAATGCATTTGTAAAACTCAAATAGATTATATTATCAAAGTATCAATTCAAAAGCATACATGAAATTCAGCTTTTTCTGAGTGTCAAAAGAGAATATTACAAATTAAACAGTCAATTAGTCACCTCAGGAAATAATAGTTTTTGGATCTGAAATTATACCGGAAATACAAACAGATAATCAGTCAAAGAAATAACTTCTCAGCCGGTTATTTTAGTTACTATACAACTCAGCAGCTCGTCTCAATTTGCACGATGGAGGGCACATGTTGTCTTCGTTTTCATCACCATCTGAATTTTTACTTCCCACTCTTTCAGGGTTATTGACAGCAGGAGCCCTTCTCTTGACAGTCTTTTGTGTACAAGACGCTGGTTGCTCAGATTTGAGGGAAGTTTTTTCAGATATTTTTTCACTGGCTTCATTAGATAAAATATGATCTTGGTAATCTGTATAATCATTGAGTACAGTACTAAGGATGGTTCTGGCAGACTTGATTGAATTGTTTTCAACACTCGAAGCTCCCTGTACTTCTTTCAATGCATCTTGTCCAGTGTCTGTAGAAAAACACGCAAAGGGGACTGCCTGGTCAGATTTTTTGTTGTCTAACTTGGGATCAAGTGCGTTCTCTTCTTCTATAATTGCGATAATACTCTCTGTCAATGACCCATTTTCCCACTCGTCACAATCCCGATCAGGTTTCTGCTCCTGCAAATTGTCATACTCGTCAGACACACACCAGAGGAATTTAAGTTCTCTCTCTTCCTCAAAAAATCCTAATTGATTTTCATACATTGGTCTATAGGACAACTCATAATCACAAAATTCTGCACGGACGGATCTGCTCAGTTCCATGTTGTCTGAGACTTGTAAAGTTTTGTTTTCGATGTGGTTCTCGTAGAAGTCTACAGTTGTTTGTTTGTATGGAACAGAGACTTCTGGCAAATTCTCGATTGCAATAATGAAGACTAGAAGCTGCCTCGGAATGGAGAATGGAGGTTCAGCTACCCAGCCGAAGCACGTCTTCCTCTCCTTTATAATTGCTACATCATCATTGAAATCGGGGAAGAAGAAGTGGGCCTTAAGATTTTCGTTCAATTTCACAGATTTGATATTCATTATTCCAGCCTTTTTTAGGTGACGACGGTTGAACTCCTAAATAAAATGAAAATACAGATATTGAAAAAAACTTTCCCTCTGAAGAAATAATATGCTATTTGCGAATGAGTACGATGATTATAATAGCCCATTATTCTTTTTTTTGGTCTGTTTTCATATTCTATAACAGAGGTGACTTACCTGGAATGGGAAATAGGAAGATATCCTAGAGATGAAGAATCTCCACTGAAAGGTTTATAACTGAAAACTTAGGTTTGTAGGAAAAGGAGATTAAAATTGTCTCCGAAAAAAAAATGAAAAAGTCTAACTATAGCTAAGTTATTGAAGAGAACGAAAATAAGCACAATGAGTTGAATTTTTGTTTGTAGACTACAATAAAAAATGACATCATTATGATGCAATAGTGACGTAATTATTACATTATTATGAGTAAGATTTCAATCACGTGAGCGGTGTATGCTTCGATAAAATAAGAATAATATCGTAATTAGTAAGGATTATTTTATGATCACATGAGTTCAGTGACTCCATTCAATAATTAAGTATCCGAAATTGTAGTAATCATATGACGTAGTTGGACTAAATTTTGTTCCAAAGAGGTGAGTGACCCTCTTACAAAAAATGAGATCACTTAATTAATCGTAATTGACAACATAGTAGGACGTAAAACTCAGTAGGACGTAGAACTTTTAACGATTAATTTTGTACAATAGCGAAAAATTCGTGACAAATTTGTACTCATTAAACCTATATCGATCAGCTGAGAAGATTCGTCTTTACAAAAGATGATCTCAAAAGTTGATGTTTTAAGGTCACTAAATAATTGGATTGTTGATAAGAAAGTAGAGAAAAGCGGATGATTGCAAGATTGTCTAATTTTTGATATATTTTAGATAAATATTTGATATAAATTTTGTTATTTTGGTTACAATTTGGGTATTTTTTGACAAGATTTCGCTATTTTGTGGTAAAAATGGGTATTTTTGGCGAAATTTGTGTCTCTTTGTGTGGCAAGTATTGGGATATTTTTGCTAGAACCGGGTTCTTTTTCGCACGAATTAGGTATTTTTGGTAAAAATTTAGTAGATTTTCGTTATAACTGGGTATTTTTGCTATGAATTGTGCAATTCATGACTAGAAACAGATATTTTTGGGCTAGTATTGATTTTTTTGGCAAGAGTTTGATATTGTTTGTAAACATTTGGGTGTTTTCGACAATAATTGGATATTTTGAGCCAAGAATTGGGTATTTTTTGGTCAGAATTGGGTATTTTTTGGTCAGAATTGGGTTTTTTTGGCCAGAATTGGGTATTTCTTGGGATGAATTGGGTAATTTTGCCAAGAATTGGGTATTTTTCGGCCAGAATTGGGTATTTTTTTGGACAGAATTGGGTATTTTTTGGCCAGAATTGGGTATTTTTTTTTTGGTCAGAATTGGATATTTTTTGGCTAGAATTGGGTATTTTTTGGTCAGAATTGGGTATTTTTTGGGAAGAATTGGGTATTTTTTGGAAAAAATTGGGTATTTTTTGGAGATAATTGGGTATTTTTGCCAAAAATTGGGTATTTTTGGCCAGAATTGGGTATTTTTTGCCAAGAATTGGGTATTTTTTGGGAAGAATTGTGCATTTTTGCCAAGAATTGGGTATTTTTTGGGGAAAATTGGGCATTTTTTGGGAAAATTTGGGTATATTTTGGCCAGAATTGGGTATTTTTTGGTCAGAATTGGACATTTTTTAGGAAGAATTGGGTATTTTTTGGGAAAAATTGGGTATTTTTTGCTAGAAATTGGGTATTTTTGCCGAAAATTGGGTATTTTTTGGGAAAAATTGGGAATTTTTCGACAACGATTGGCTATTTTTGGACAAGAATTGGGTGTTTTTGGCAAGAATTAGGTATTTTTTGTATTTTTTGGTAGGAAATGGGTATTTTTTTCATTTTTTTTAAGAATAGGGTATTTATTAAAAAGAACTAAATATTTTTTACCAAAAATTTTTTTGGTTTCAAGTTTCAGAATCTAAAACTTTAAAAAATACAAACTTGTCCTCTTTTCACGACTTTTGAACTATGTCCATTGGATTCTGCTTTAAAAATTACGCTATAAAGATGTACTGTAACAAACAATTCCAAAAAAAAAATAGTTTGAGGTTTCAGGTTTCAGAAGCTGAAACTTCGGAAAAACCAAAAAGTGTAACTTCTTAGGGTTAAAAAAATTGCCATCAAATGCTTTGTTTAAAAACAACATATAGAGAGTTGATATAGCATACCATTCTCAAAGAAATTGTTTTGTAGTTTGAGGTTTGAGAAACTAAAAGTTCAAAAAACCCAAACCCATAATCTATAATTGACCGTGAAGTTACCACCATTGAACTCCACTTCGAAAAATACCCTCTGAAGTTGTACTATAGCATATATTTTCGACCAAAAAAATTTTAGTTTGAGGTTTGAGAATCTGAAACTATGAAAAAAACAAAAAAATTTTCAGTGATGGTTTTCTGTGCTTTAGTATTTTTCATTGAAATCTGTGTTAAAAAATTTCTAATCGATTATTAGAACAACCTTATTTGATTTTTTTTAACGGTTTTGGTTTTTTGAAACTGAAACTACCGAGAAAAAACCAGAAACTACCAAAAGAAAATGCCAAAAAATCGATTTCTTGCATGCTTTCACATCATGAGTAAAATCAATTGAAAAAAAATTGACATTTTCAAAAAAAATCTTTCAAGAAGTTTTTTGAAAAACTTCCGATAATTTGACATTATTGAAATCAAAACGTCATTAATAATCAAAAACTAAAAAAATTTTTATAATTGAAAAAATTATGCGTATATGAAAAGTTTGAAAGTAAAAGTTCTGCTGATATAATTTATTTAGTAGATAAGATTAGCTGAAGTGCATTAGAGCGGATGCATTTCCCTGGGGTAATTAAGATAATTACCCCTGGGTAATTACGATAAGATGACAGGTCTATTGTTCTCACTCTCTTTTTAGGTACATCTTTGGAAATTGGACGAAAATAGGCTATACCTAATGTTAATACATAGGTACATCCTTTTACCCCCCCCCCCCACTCTTGCTCCGATATAACTACTAAAGCCGTAGTTGGTGATGATTTCCTTGAACATCTCTTTTCTGATATTAATTGTGGATTAAGAAGGCAATTAGCAATTTTGCCATTACCAGTACAAAGTATTTAGTAATTAAATTCGGGAAATGAAGTTATCGATGCGGAAGAACTGAGTTACATTTATCCGCGAGCACTAGTTACAAAATGTAGGCCTATTTTTATAAGATATAAGTAACTTATTGTCTTTTGCGCAACTCTATTAAATCAATCAAATTTTTTTGAACTATTGCTATATCTCCCACTTGAAGATAATCCCGTAATGAAATGCTCATTTTAAGTAAATATTTTATAAAGTTCATTACATTACAGATGACAACGAAAATAGAAAATTGAGGTTGTAGTTGATCTACGGGGGTTAGTTAACAAAACTTACGGAGACTTTGAAAGCGTTTTCTACTAATCGTAAGCAGAATTCAATTTTACGCTGATTAAAATATAATTAGGTTTTTCACCTGACTGGTTTTTCGAAGTGCGTTTAGAAATTTTGTGTAATTTTTTCTGCGAGGTAAAAAGAGTCCAGATGCAAGTTAAGCAAGAAATTATTTGATTTATGCGCTAGACTAATTATAATTAGAGCTAGCAAAATTGTAAGAAGTTGAAAAATCAACCACATTAGAATTGCGTCAAAGCCTAAGAAATTAATATGGGTTTGCATTAACTTGACACTTATGGTTTTCCCAATCGTGCTCATTTTGAATTATGGGGTCTTTGCAGTTTTTTCAACCAATTCTGGCTTTTTGTGGTCTATCCAGGGTAACTTGAAAATGTTTTCTTGTTTGTATCACGGCCATTATCTTACTCGTGAGAACTTTGACCTAAATCAGTGAAAAAACTTAGTTTGCCGCAAAATTGAGCATCTTAAATGTACGAGTCTTCATTCAAAAGAGTGTAAAAGTTAATTGTTATAATCGTTTCATCAAGCTCAAGCTCAGATAGTGCAATCTTCTTGCGCTAATTGCAAGCGTTTTTCAGATTTAAGTGATGTGGATTAGCGTGGCCGGCCAATTGGCCGACATACAAATTAGCCGACACACCTTTTAGCCGACACTTATAGCTACTCGAAAACTAATAGCTAGTCGAAAGCAAATATAGCTACTCGAAAACCACAGTTCGTGATAATTACCCGCGCACTAATTGGGTAAAGTAGCGTCCCTTAGTTTTAAAACAAACAATATTTGGCTATAACTACTAACTAATTTGGCCATGCCTCAGCGGCCCATGGGACTTCATGTGAATCTATCACAACCGAACAAATTATTACGGCCGAACATAATTAGGTCGAAGCTTCTAATAACACTACTTAAATTATAGGGTTCCGATTTCGGTCATTTTCACGTCGTCTTGATGAAATCTGTCGGCCAATTGGCGTGTCTTCTAATTTGTGTGTCGGCTAATACCCCTGGCCCCGGTAATTAGTACACATTTCATCATGCAAAATGAACTCTACATATATTTTGGAGCTAATTTGCTCTACCAAGTGGTCACAGATTCAGCTTGTCACCTGGACAGTAACGTTTTTGCTGAATTGTCTGATTGCCAAAGTTTTCTCAAAGACATCCTCTATTCTTTTCAGGAGAGCGTCTGGAGTTGTTCAAAGATCCAGTGAGTGGCAAGTGGATGTTCAGAACACAGAGTGGAAATGTGATCCCAGTGCCAGAGAATCTGGATCTCATTACAGACCCTATCACTGGGAAACTATACCTTGCCGAGAAACGAGGTTTGTCTCCAAAAATATCATGGAAATCACTGGAAATATATCGGATATTTTTGTCACCGAGAGTCGTCACACTATTGACAGAAAATAGCATAACCAATGGTGAATGAAAACACCTATTTTGCACTAACCCAATACTGTGTAATAATTCTGAGAACTTGCAACTAGAAATAAAAATCTATTTGCTTGCAGGAAAATTGCAAGAGCTTTGATGATAATCGAGATAGTCTTTTTGTGCTTCAGATCCTGGTATGGAGGTGTTCATCGACCCTCTAACGGGCAAAATGTACATCAGAACTAAAGACGGACAAAAGCTTGAAGTGAGTCAATTTGTTCAAACTATCAATTCAAAGTTCTTCCTCGCCTGAAATTTTTTTATCTCATGCATGTGAGATAAAATGCAAAATTTTCAGCTTCCAGGTAGAGGTGTAACCAGCTCATTTGATGGCATATTTTTTCAAGAATGCGCTTAAACTTCGAGAGGAGTGCGCGCGAAGGTTTCTTCCAGAGTTATTTTTACCATTTTCTTATAGTCTCAGCACTTTTAATATATATGCACGTAATTAAAGTTACTAAATATAGCTCATCCCAGCACATCTCTTACAGTTTTCAGAAAATTCATTTACCCAAGCTCTAATAGAAACTAATATTATGTAGATTATGAGGGATGAGAAGACAGGGAAGTTGTTCATGCGAACTGCCAGTGGCAACTGGGTGGAGCTGCCAGATGACATGCAGGTGTACACAGACCCTGTCACTGGAAAAATATTCCTGGGACAGCCACCTCCCCGTAAGGCGACTCACTGGATCTATTCTATTTCGGCCTTGGCCCTAGACCTATTGTTTTATGCCCCCTTCCCCTCATTTACAAATTGTGTTGTTATATAGCAGGTAAATATGTTAAAAAAGCACGTGCGACTGGGGAAGGGAGGTACGTATTTTCTGAATGCTTTTTAATCTTCTAGGATAAAGGACTAAAGTTGTTAAAATTAGTTTCCTCGAGAACATTAACAACTTTTTCTAAGGCGCACGTGAACCCTTCACAGAAAACTGGTTGCCATATCTGAAGACAAATTATTGACCTTTTTGTAATTTCTCTTTCATTTTCCATGTGATTTCAGCACCCCCTGCCATGGAGATCTACACTGATCCCCTTACTGGCAAACAGTATATCAGAACAGCTGATGGAGAACTGCTGGAATTGGTGAGAGGAGAGGATGGAAAGTTGTATGTGCGAACAGAGTCCGGCAATCTTCGAGGTCGTATTTGAAATAGATCTTTTCAAATTGTGCCCCCCCCCCCCTCCAGTAAATTATCTTCCCCCAGTTACAAAAGCACGCGTCATTACATAATAAATCATTATGTAAAAAATGGGACGCGTGTGGCTGGTGAGTGCAAATAATACGCAACTGTACAACAATACGCAACAACAACTAATATAATATACAACAAACTAAATTTATGAGGTACTTTTATGAGGACATCTGTCAGATATAAGCAGACTGTAAATTTCTATTTAATGTTTCAGCTTTGCCAGATGACATGCAGATGTTCACTGACCCAGTAACAGGCAAAATGTACATTGGCTCAAATCCAGCCGCAGGTACCAGAAAATTCTCAATGTAACCAGACATAATTAATTTTCAGTCAATTCAAAAATTGAAGATTTTTTAACAAAAAATATACAGTACCGTTTTCGTTGCAAATGCACAGGAAGGGCTAGCCCACTTAACAGAGCCTATTTAAACCTATACGTAGAGTTTGGGTTCTTTTTGGCATATAAATGAGAAAGACCAATTCAAAATACAAAAGTGTCAACAATTTTGATCTTTAGTCTGTTTTGGTTGATTCTGTTTCATCACATAATTGTATGTTTATATACTTTATAATTTGAAATGACCAATTTTTGCAGTTATCAAACGGGACGATGGTTAGAGAAAGCTTGCACCGAATAAATGACCTGAAATCACCGGGCGAAACCCTTACCCCAATGAATCGCGAACTCTGCTTTATATGAGACATCAATAGCTAACCCCTATCCTAGAAAACACACCTTACAACTAACTATTGCTTAGGTCTCAACTCTCACTCCTTATAACCTACACATGGAAATATGGTTGCTTCGAGAATCAATTAGTACCCAAATATTCATGTTGTTACTAATGGACCAATTCGGGCAGTAATGCTATCTATCAATCAGCCGCGTTCTGGACGCATGTTTAAAAAAACTGGATTTGTAAATGTCCTTTCTTATTTTAATGATCTGTACTATTTTTTGTGATATGTTAGGTGCAAAAAATCTGGAATTTTATCTGGTTAAACATAACAAATTATACCGGTAACAAAACATATCCTACTTTTCAAGAGTTTTACAAATTTTGGTTGCTGTGATTTACAAGTCAACTGAAAGGATTGAAATGCAATAAGTGGAGTTCACTTTAGCATGTGTGAGGATAAAAAAGTGGAAACTAGCTTCCAAAATAGTGTTGAAAATGGGAAGAAAATGTTTTTAACTAAACCATTAACATTCAAATTAATTAGACAAAATTTTTCTAGCTATCAGTTTTTCTGTCAGTTCATCAATAATCAATGAAAATTTTTTAAAAGTAATAGGATTATTACGTCTTAATTTTTGAGCAATATTAAAAGAAGTAAAATGTTTACAAAGTAAAAAGATCTACATGTGGCCCCAAACAGAGCAACCAACAGGCGAAAAGAAAAACGCTGTTTTTGTTCTAAAAAGACTGAAACATTAAAGCATTTATACAGACGACTCCTCAAAGCGTTTGCCATATGTCTTGGTTATTGATTTCACAATACAATAAATTGTTTTTCTTTTTAAAAAATCAGAGTAAAATGCCGAAGTAGTTAACTAAAAAAAGAAAAATTGGTATAGATATGTAAAGTGCTCACAGGCTTTGAAAAAGTGAACTCGCAAATTTACAGGAGCCGTGTATACTCAAAATCCTCAGAAATGGATTGGAATAGAAAAACTGATCAATAAATTATACATGTGGAGAAACTCATAGCAGGTACAGAAGATTGCCGACTCATCCACACGTTGCTAAAGAACTTATGTGTGAAATCATATATAAACAAAATTATGAAAAATGCAAACTCCTGCTGTATAAAAATTCAGATGACTCTAAGAATTTGCAGAGGTCTATGAACTTTTCGCCATAAAAGGTACAACTTTGAAGCAAAATTTGCCAAAAATTTGTCAACTGATTTATTTAATTCAATCAATCTTTATTACAACATACAACTATTTGTTGCATACAAAGTTGAGGCAATTGTAGAAAATTCCAAATTTGCATTGATGATCATTAATAAAGTTGATGATCAGTATAACAACGAATCACCCAACTGCAGACCGAAACGTTATCCAATATATGTTATTCAATTTGATAAGGATTTTAATAAAACAAATTCTGTCGCATCTAGAATTATTTATAATATTTTATTTATCTTTGATCTACCCGACACTCTTTTAGTAAAAATCATGGCACAATAGACGCTTTAGTGGATTCTGCTTAAAAAAAGAAGGTTTTGAGAAAGCGATAGAAATTTAAACTTTGGCGATCTCATTAATTCAATCGACATCATTGGCATAGAGTACCTTTCGTCAGAACTGTTATTGATAGTTGTTTGAGCTACCTGGCATCAAGCACCTTCTAAGTTTGAGTATTAATTTGAAAAAATAGTATTGAACGTGTTCGTGTTAATGAAGATATTTGAACTTTGCTTTAAAAAATTTGAATAATTAGTTGCTCAATTGTAACACCAAATAAGAGAATGATTTGCATCATCTATGTCAATTTGTAGAGTAAATAATTGCAAACAACGCAATTTAAGCGGCAGTTGGATGCCAGAAAACCAAAGTTGAAAAAAGGATGCTTAATCTGCACTGCTTCATAAAAAACCAAAAAATTCCATTGAAATGTTAAATTTTAGTTGAACTGAACAGATACAAAATTTAGTCCGTGTTGTAAAAACTTTGGGTTTCTGTGGACAATAAAGTAATTTGTTTTAAGTCACTTGATTCTGTCGCCTCAAAACTAATGGAGTAATGAGGCATAATGTATTTAATGCATATTATGCAGACAAAATGTTAAAAATAATCCAATTTGGAAAGGAGGCGGACCTTCATGGAACTGATTTATAGTTTCAAATTCACTAAAATGCAATTTCGGTAGTAAGAATTTTGAATAAATTTCATTTATAACATTACCTTGTCAGTTTGTCGCCTAAACCTTTTTCGCCGAAAAAAGTATGTTTTGATTTTATGTTGAAAGAGAAACGACGTCTTTCTTTTCTTTTCCTTTCTTTTGCGTTTTTTTTGCAAAACCGACATTTGTCAGCCACTATAATTAATTGTAGTATATTATATTTATAACAATTAATTTACTGTAATTAGTTCATGATGATTATGTCTGATATTAAACTGTTAAGTTGCAAAGCAGAAACGTGGTGTCATTGTTTTCTTGTTAATATGGAGCTATATTAGAAATCAAAAATGAACCAATTTTTTCCAGTTTTCATATGATCGAAACCAACTCACGCTGTAGTTTAGCTGACTGAAAGCAATTCGTTGAAATATGCAAAATCTGTATTCACTCGCAGTAACAACAAAACGCTACATTCAATGAAGTATGAAGTGATAACAATTGTCAAAAAACCTGAATCTTTTTCTGCAAAGAGTAGAGTAATTATTTTTGCTGAGCACAAAAAAATTACTAAAATACGAGAAAAATCAAAATAAAACATAAAATCACATTAAAAACACGTAAATGGTTCCATAAAAGCTTTCCCAATAGGCCCTCCCTAAGTACAGATTAACGTTCGAACTTCTAGATGTACAAAAATAGCTCATAAGTATCAGCCTTCACAAACTAAATGTAATTATCTAGGATATTACAAATACTATAACTATAATACAAACAGACTAGAAATAGCATAATACCGTAGAGTATTAGAGATTGTGAATCCGGAACCGAAATCGCAAATTTTGTTAATTCTGTTTTATCACTGTGATCTGAAATGAATGAAAAGGGCCTACAAAATTAGCAGAAACTAGCCCAATTCAATTGATTTTTTCCAAAAAACATTTTGCAAAGCCTCAGTTTTATATAATTTGATTTTTCGCAGAAAAAAAAGATGCACCGAAGCCTCCAGTTTTTATTGCAATTGCCGCCAAAAATCTTTATTTATATTTTCATTGATGTAGCTCAATGCGTTCTGAGAACGAATAAACGGATCAGTCACAATTGACGTAAAAGATGTTCAGACCTCTTTCCAGATTTCATAAATGCACATTCTGCTTCACTTTCCACACTTCCCCCCTCTTATCCTGATTTCATCCCGTCACTGCACTCAAACGATTCTATTCTACAATTGAATGAAAATATTAGATACTTTTTCTGCAGGTGTTGCAATTGGAGGCGGGGATGCGTATGAAATGTTCACAGACCCTGCAACTGGAAAGACCTACATCAGGACTAAAGACGGCCAAGTACTTGAGGTCAGACTCCAATATAAAATAAATCACATATAAGCTATTGAGATCATCTTGGATCAGAAAGTGTTGCCACCGTTATTCAAAATATTAGTTTTATTTTTCACATTATGGTTTCGTAATTCTGGTCACTTTATGATTAGCCTATCGTACTTTCCATATCGACTTCTGTTAGAATCGCCCGTGACAAAATTTGTAAATGACAGCGAAGCCTGTACCTACGGTCAACTTCACACAGTAATTTTGCAGTATGAAATTTAGGATAGAGTTAGAATCAGTTTTCGTTCATCATTTTGGGGAAATAAAATTCACGTTGTTTTTTCTTTGATCTGTTCTATTCCAACAGCCATATTGTATATGACAGAACAGGATGATAACATATGTTCGTTAAATTAAATTTGATCAATTGAACTTTTTGTTATCCTCATACATTTTGTTATCTTCCGCGTGACAGAAAACTCAAAGCATCTCTATACATTTTTGAGAGTTTTTGGCAAGAAAACTCTTGAAGATATCTGAAGCTGCATGATCTTTTCTGCTGTTTTCAACAATTAGGCACTTTGGCTCTCAATAAGCAATCTTCCTCAAACATAGGAGTTAATGAAAACTGCTATGTTGTAAAACAAACGGCGAAATTTTGTCTTTAACTTTAGTTTTTGACTATTTGAGGATACCTGGACACAACTAAAGTTTGAGTGAATAGAAAAACTAAACTGCCAAGACAAACTGATGCGCTTCGGATTGGTCTAATATAGAAGGAAAAATTGAGTTTTTTCCATGTTTGAAGTTTTCAGTTTTCTAAAACAAACTTCCTTGTTTTTTTTAAAATAAAAAAGGTTTCTGAACTGCCTGACTAACTTATACAAACTATAATGAACTTTTTGCACGTTAATCTTGCATAAACAACCAATCAGAAATGAAGTTTTAAAATTTTTGTGAGCCCATGAAAAATGTTTGGACTATTTGCATGTTCCTGCTAAACTTTTTAAAGATGTTTTTACAACGTGTAAGTTGTTTTCACGATGTTTACTAAGAAACCTGCATAACCTTATTATGTTTGCTAAGATCTCACAAAACTGAACATGATTTAGTATGATTACAATGAATCATATGTGAACTCGAAATATTACTAAATTTTTATATGGTTTAAACCCACCTGGTTTAAACCCTCCATGGTTTTCACTGGTTTAAACCCTGCTGTTGATTTATGAATTATTTTGCAATTCCTGCAAAGTTCTATAATTGTGGAATTAGAGTTGTTAAATGCAAGGCAACAAGGTGATCGAAATTCTTTTTGAGGTCTACTCTATGCAATTTCGTAGTCGAGTGAGCTTTCTATTTTGCACAAGTTTACTTAAAAGCTCAATCCACTCTAACAAGAGGCTTCAAACAATAAGAACAAAAAATATGAGTTTAAACCTTTTTCTTTTTCGTCGGGCTAGAGACAAGACTTTTGTGCATTCCATTTTGGCTTTACTCGGGATAAAAATTTGATTGAGTCCAGATTTTCTTGCGTTGGACGTTCATTTTGATCTGGTTATACCATTTGTTTGACCTGGGAACTCAACCTGGACAAAAAATAGATTTTTGCAAAAAAAATTACTGAATATAGAATTATGGCATTTGTATGTGAATATAGAATTAAGGCAAATATAGTGTTGTACTCAATTACTTTTTCAAAAGACAATTGAGTACCAAATGCGTCTTGGTTGAACTTGCGAAGGCAGTTGCGCCGCGTTTGCCTGTTTACTTTCTATTATTTTGGATTCTCAGGTATGAATGCAGTATTCGCGATGCAAATGGCTGAGCTTAAGTTGAGCTATCTAATTTGAAGAGCGATTGAATAACGTTAAATTACAAACTGAATTGCAGCAGTGCAAATGGGTGGGAGGGAAGAAACCAGAACAAGATTTAATTAAATTAAGATTGAAAAGGAAGTTCATAAGATCACATGTTAATCACGCAAAATACAGGAATTTAAATTTGCTTACATGAGTGAACAGAAAATTTCCTGTCTGAAGCCTGATCAATCATCAAACTGAACTAAAAGAAGTATGAATCACTAAATGAAAGCATCTGCCCTTCAAATGGTGTAAAAAAAAATTAAGTTGAACTAGAGTGCGGTGACGGATATTCTGAGGGTAATATCAATCCCGTATAACATTTTCCCCTGTTGGAGAAAAGAAGATCATAATAAATAAAAGCAGAAAATTAGTACTTATTGACCAGTTATAAAAATAGCAAAATATTAAATGATAATTTAAAATATAGACTTGGAAGAGTTGGTGGAATTTATTCTGAATCAGAACGTTCCTCAGCTTCTAACACAGTGATCTCCCGATATAAATTTGGATTTGGGTGTATAGACCATCTTTCATTCGGATTTCTTGGAGATGCTACTCCGATAAATGTTTTGTCAGAAAACAGTAGTTCCGTAGAATATCTCTCGGTGTTTTGGATAATATCGACTACTGATTGTGAATTCGGGGTTTTCTTTTGCTTTCTAAGGTGGCCTTTGTTTCTTCTAACCGACGACCTATCAGACACTGAAGTGTCGCTTTTTTCAATCGTACGTTTTTCTTTACGTAAAATGGGCGTCAGTTTTCTAGTTGATGGGGTTGATTGCGACACAGATGTTCCAGCTGCGCCAGGTTGGGTGGGTGGCGCTGCTATTGGAATTGTCAGGCTAAAGCGTAGTTTTTGGGTATTTCAAAACTGGCCTATTTTTGAACGCGTCATCATGTTTTGGGTTTCGTTTTCGGATTCGCCTTTTTAATGCACGGGCAACATTTCTGGAAGTGGAAATACATGAATGCCGAAAAGAAATAACGCAAACATAGTCCGTTTGTTTTCCGTTACGCATTATCTTTTTCCTGCCCAAATCTTTCCTGAGTAGTTCCTTTTTGTGAATTACAATCTTTTGTTCTAGGGTTTTCTCCTGCACCTTTTTAGGCCATCTCTCATTATATTGCCACATTTCGGTATCTCTTTTGTTTCGAGTTCCGAATTTTGCAATGTCCGAATTCCGGACGCGAACCTCTTGCCTGTTTGGTTCCTTTATTACGCTCGTTGTTGAGGTGACTTTTACGACGGTGCTCTCTGGGGCGATGACTTCATAGAGCCCGTCTAAGTTTTTTTCTGCCTCTGTGCCGCGTGTAGTTTGCGCGCTATCTTCACTTGTACGCTTCGTTCGCTCCTTGGTATAGGTCTGGAAATACCCTCTGACCACATAGACCACATAAGACTCGATTCACCACCCTTCATTTTTTCCTGCTCTTCATGTACGCTGGTGTTTGCTGCACAAAAGAATTTTTCAATTTCGACGTCAGAGCACATGCCCGTGTCTGCCCATTGCGTGTCCGTAAGGTATGATCGGCCGGGGATGGTGTCTTCGTCTAAATAATGTTTAAATATTTTGTTATAATTTAAATTATTAGTATTTGACTTTGTGGTGATATTTGAAATTGGTGTATTACAACGTCGACCAAAATGTGCCTCGAATTGCGTAGTTGTAGTTGTTTTTCGTTTAGATATTCTTAATCGTTGTTTAATTGCATATATAGATTGTTCAAGACTAAATTTTTTATGCAAATATGCTTTCATGCATTATAATTGACGTTAAATACTTTGAGTTAGACGTTAAACTAAACCTATGGCTCTGTGATCATTTGCAGGTGCGTATACTGGTTCAATATTATGTTCAGTACAACATGTTTCGAACTTTTTGCCTGTCAAACATCTAGCTTGGTGTAATCTAATTGTTCTGGGTACTCCGTGATTATTTGAGAAATTTAATAACTTTTTTTGCTAGATGCATTATTTATCATTTCTACTGTATGATTTTTCGAGTATCAATCTATGCTTGTAATGAAATTGGGTTCCACGTTTTTTTGTTTTTTAATAGGTCCACCAAAATCTATTTCGATTTCGTCGTTTGGTTCAATACACTTTGGAAGAGGTGACGATTTGCTATGCGGAATCACTGGTTTTAAATTCTTACCGAATTTTTGGCAGGCTTTGCACTCGCTTGCCTTGGCTATTATGTCTCGGTGGATATATGGTTTACAAATGTTTTGCCTTAGAGACAACATTGCAAAACTGCCAGGAACTGTAGAATGGATGTCTTCTAATACCGCGTCTTTGATTGCCCTGGGGATTGCATTCCTTTCATCTATACATAAGCAGCCTTGCTTTACGTTCAAATTTCGCCAAAATGAGTGAATGTATGAGCTGATTTCTTTTAGGTTGTCTTCGTCATTTCGGTTAACAAAATCCCGCACCTCTTTTAATTTGACATCCTTCCCTGTTAGGATCGCCAGCAGTTTCTTGCTAAATATGCGGTTAATGGTTTCCGTGAGCTTTAGATCCTCCACGGTGTGTCCATTGCACTGGTGGAAGTGGAAGGCGTCGTCTCCGTGTTTGATTACTTATTTGTTGGAGGTGTTGTGTTAGATGGGGCGTTGCCAGAGAAGGTGACTCTGGCCTTTGTTAGCGTAGATTTTGCTTTTTGAGTTCGTGTCATTTTAGAGATTGCGGTAATCACTTGCGTTTTTGGCAGATGAAGTCTGAGTTTGTTTTGGGCTAAAAGCGAGTTATTTTTGAGTTAGTTGTGTTTATACTTGGAATTTTATACTTTCGCGCTCAATTTGAGGATTTATTTGTCATTATTTGAGTTGGTACCAAGGATCGTTTTTATTAGATCTAATTGTTCAGATTGTTCACACTCTTTATAGTCTGACTTTTGCAGCGCATTGGCAGCAAATTTGTTAATGGTATGTGTTTTATTCAATTGTAGATTGCAAATTGTGGTTTTAAGTTTTGAGGAGGTATTTGCGATGCGATTGACATATTTAAGTGGGGATTAAGAATTTATTCTGAGGTGCCAATTGCGGTGCGACTGGTAAGGATGTATTATCATACGGTGGTTGTAATGCAACTGGTTTACTTCGAAATTGTGCATTATTTTGTATAGAAGTAGGTGTTTGCGGCTCGATTAACCGAGTTGATGAATATGAGGGTGAATGTGACTGTATTATGCCTCTTAAACTCTGTACAGTGTGGGTTTTATTTTGAATTAATTGTTTAAATGAGTCCCGAATATTGGATATTGTTGCTACTACGAAATGGTCATCATACGATGAAACTTTTTTAGCTTTGGCAAAAGCATCTCTGGATATATAATCTACATGGACCATTTTTGCGCCAGGCATGTGTTCAATTGTGAAATTATATGGACGTAGCTGGTCAATCCGTCAAGAAAGTCGGCTGTTTTAGGATTTATTTGATCTATGTTCCTCGAGAATTGATAATAGTGCTCGATGGTATGTTATTACTGCGAAATACTTTCCGTACAAATAGTATTTGAAGTAGCCAATTTACCAAAATACTCCTAATAGCTCCATTTCGTTAACAATATATCGTTCTTCTGTGGGGTTCAGAAATTGCGGCGCGAATGCTATGATTTTCCATCTGTCGAACGTTTTCTGTTTAAGTGCAGCTCCCAATCCAGAACGAGAAGCGTCGCATTTCACACGGACATCTAATTTAGGATTATAACGGCTATTTTCAGTACTTGCGGCAATTTTGTCCTTTTTCATGTTAAAATGTTTGGTATATTCCTCCGTCCAGAGGAACTTACCAGATTTTTTAAGAAGTGGTCGAAGAGGGTGACAAATTTGTGCTAAATTTGTATGAATTTGCTTATGTAGAGTACTGAACCAAGAAAGGATTTTGAACGTTTTAATGCTGATGGCGGTGGTATTGCTAATATAGCTGCCGTTTTGTTTTCGAATGGTGATATACCGGTTTGAGTAAATTTCTACATAAGCCACTCAATTTCTGTTTTTGTGAAATTTTTGATGACTAATTCTTTAATTATCTTCGTCCAAGTTTTTGAGACGTGACATAAATAATATGATCAGATTCAGATCCCGTACTAACACTGACAATATCGTCAAGGAAACAAAAGGTGTTTTGAAGTCCTACAAATTTATAATCCATAGTTTTTTGGAATTCGGCTGGCATGTCAGTGAGTCCATCGAATCCCGTTTTTAATCTATAAATACCTGTGGATTCTCCACAAACAATATTGAAATTACAAGGTTTTGCAGTATATTTGTGCAATTGTTGTTGACTATAGGCATATTCGAGATCTATTGTTGAAACGTTCGCCTGTTGACTTTTTTGAGTGTTTGTGAGATGTTGTGAAGTTGAATCTAATAAAATTTCAATGTTGGGCATTTGATGTCTATTTTTGTGTTTTGCTTTGTTTAGAACTTTGGAATTTAGTGCTAACTTTATAGATTGATCTTTTCTACTGTGATTATTATGGGGGTTATGAAATGTTCATCAGAGCAACTAGATAAGTTTTTAATGTGTCCTTCTTTCTGTAATCAATCTAATTCGGCCAATACTCTAGGTTGTAGATGAATTGGAACGCGTCGACCTTTTTGGTGCTTTGCCGTGAACTTTTGATGAAACTTTGATTTCACCACATAAATCTTTGAGAGGCCAATTCTTGAAACTAGATGTAGAAATTACGACGCGGTTGTCTCTTTAATTATACATGCAGATATATTGTAAACACATTTACCACTTTTTGCTTTTTGTTGAACCGCTGCCAGGCCCAGGCTGTTGAAGAGGTCTCTTCCAATGATTAGCGTGTTTCCATCCTCCACAACTGTTAATCAAGCCTCATTGCGAGTCCAGTCATTGCATGTCACCATGGTTGTGAGTTGTCGAAGCACATTTATTGGTTCATTTGAAAAAGTTTTCAGGTCTTTGTCTTCTTTGTAGTAACCCCTTTTGCAGATTGTGTAGTTTTGAGGATCTTGTTTGCCAGCGACTTAGTGATGAGGCTGACCACACTACCTGAATCAATGATTGGGTTGGCCTGGAAGCTTCAAAATTTATTTTAGCATTGAGGAGCTCAAGTGGGTTTGCCGAGTCACAAGAGATGGCTGCTACATTGTTATCCGAGACGCTATCGTAGTTGGAGTCGTAGACTTGATCATAGAGATGTTGGTAGGTTGTTATGTAATTGACAGGTCCTTCATCATCCATTTTTTGGCAGTTGTATCGATCTGTTTAACATTCGTTTGTGGGGGTTTTGATGTCTGTGTCTGAGACTTTTTTGGTTCCTACATTTTCTTTCAAAATGTCCGGTAATACCACAATTGTCACACTTTTTTCCATTCGCGAGGCAAATTTGACGGTGGTTATGGCTCCTGCGTTGGCCACAATTAGTGCAAATGCTAGGGTACTGTTAGTTTTGGGGAACAGTTGGGTATCGAGTGAAGTCCTTACGAGCTGGATGGTAATTCGCGTTGCGATTGCGGCCTTGAAATTTATTGACAACATTAACTGAATGAGCGGTGCTATTTGAGTTTTGCATTACTTTCTGTTAATTTTGCGCCCCCATTTCCATGTGTCTTGCCACCTCAAGGGCATTTGTAGGTTAGACGGTTTCTTTCAAGGATTCTCTTTGTGTGTCGTGGTCCTGCATATTGAGTATGCATGTATCTCTAATTAGAGTAGTTTCCTCGTCTCCTAGACTACAGTTTTCTGCCTGTTCGATTAAGCGCCTATGAAAATTTTCTACTGATTCCTTGAATGGCTCTTTCTCAATTTGGAAGTGGAGGTGTTTACTCTTAAAGAAGTTGCGACGAGCTTCTGTCCCGATGCATAAGTAAAATAATGAAGCAGCTTTTTGTTAGCAAATTCCCTAGGGTTTGTTCCCGCACAAAAAACAAACTTCTTCGACCTTTTCGCATCGGTTTTGCCAATTTACCTTTAGTTGTTGATTGCGGACTTTTCGGTCCGTTTCAGTTGCTTTTGTATGATTCTCCACAAGTTCTTCATATGTCGGTTTAGGTGTGTATGTTACTGCTGGAGGTGGTCCGTTTATCAAAGTTTATAATTGAATCCCTTCTTTCGCCAAAACTGCTAATTTCCATTGTTGCGTCCAATTGTCCCACGAAAGTGGTGGTGTGATCGTAGGTTTCTCTCAGAACGCGTCAATGTGAAGAGGAGTATTTCTAGAATCGACTGCTGACTGTGCCATGTTGTACTCAATTACTTTCTGACAGGTCAATTGAGTAGCAAATGCGTCTTGGTTGTTGAACTTGCGAAAGCAGTTGCGCCGCGTTTGCCTGTTTACTTTCTATTATTTTGAATTCTCAGGTACGAATCCAGTATTCGCGATGCAATGGATCAGCTTAAGTTGACCTATCTAATTTGAAGAGCGGTTGACTAACTTTAATTTACAAACTGAGTTGCAGCAGTGCAAATGGGTGGGAGGGAAGAAACCAGAACAAGATTTAATTAAATTAAGATTGAAAAGGAAGTACATAAGATCACAAGTTAATCACGCAAAATACAGGAATTTAAAATTGTTTACATGAGTGAACAGAAAATTTCCTGTCTGAAGCCTGATCAATCATCAAACTGAACTAAAAAGAAGTATGAATAACTAAATGAAAGCATCTGCCCTTCAAATGGTTTTAAAAAATTAAGTTGAACTAGAATACTGTGATGGATATTCTGAGGGTAATATCCATCCCGTATGACATATAGGTTCAATTCTTCACAATTAGGAAATTATAAATTTATGCTGCTCTTAGACAATTTTGCTCTTTTAGGTTCAGACTTTTAACCAAAGATTAGTTTTTATGTAGATGAAGATTTTGAATTTCCATGGGTGAAAATTAATTGTGAATACGCTCGTTAATACGCTCGTTAATCTTCAGCGCGATAACTTGCGCCCTTGTTTGTGACCCCTTCGCGCAGCGCGATAACCCCCCCCCCCCCCCCCCGCCTTTGTTTGTGACCCCTTCGCGCATTAGTCTTAGCTATTTAGTTTAGGGCCTTTGTTTTTTCTTTGGCGGCTATAAAGTCAGGTGCGCTCCTTATGGAGCCGAGTAATGCACCGGCTCTAGTCTTCAAAGAAGCAAAAAATGCCCATGCAAAAACTAAGACATGTTTACTGCTGCAAAAATTTGAACAGTTCCTCTGAGCAGACTCAAGTGCGCTCGAAACGGCCTCTGATCAGACTCAAGTGCGCTCGAAATGGCCTCTGATCAGACTCAAGTGCGCTCGAAACGGCCTCTGATCAGCATCAAGTGCGCTCGAAACGGCCTCTGATCAGACTCAAGTGCGCTCGAAACGGCCTCTGATCAGACTCAAGTGCGCTCGAAACGGCCTCTGATCAGACTCAAGTGCGCTCGAACCGGCCTCTGATCAGACTCAAGCGCGGTCGAAACGGCCTCTGATCAGCATCAAGTGCGCTCGAAACGGCCTCTGATCAGACTCAAGTGCGCTCGAAACGGCCTCTGATCAGACTTAAGTGCGCTCGAAACGGCCTCTGATCAGACTCAAGTGCGCTCGAACCGGCCTCTGATCAGACTCAAGCGCGGTCGAAACGGCCTCTGATCAGACTCAAGTGCGCTCGAAACGGCCTCTGATCAGACTCAAGTGCGCTCGAAATGGCCTCTGATCAGACCGAACCCAGACCATTGTTCAGACTAAAAAGACTCTGATCAGACCTTCCAGACCGAATTGCCCTCTGATCAGACCGAACCCAGACCATGGTCCAGACTAAAAAGACTATGATCAAACCGTCCAGACCGAATTGACCTCGGATCAGACCGAAATCAGACCATGGTCCAGACTATTGTGCGCTCGATCCACTTTCCAGACCCTGTAATTTCTGGGAACACGGGAGTGTGCGCTCGATTGGGTCTGATCATAGCTCAATTTGGGTCTGGACCAAAACCTGGGAATAGACGAAATTTAGAGTGAATTTGATCATTGTAGGTTTATGTGGATCCAGAGACAGGAAAGACCTACTTGAGGACCAAATCGGGGAGACTAAAAGGTCGGTGTTTATGTCCACTATAACTTGTCTTGATTGTTTGTTACTATACAAATATTGGATCTAATCAGTTCCGACCCACCCATCCACCCAACTCAGGGGCTTAAAAGTTAAATGCCCATTAAGCTGGGGGGCCGAAACAGAATAGATCCCAAATATCATACAGCCACATTCGTTTTAACACATATTTGTGTGTTGTGAAGATAGTGAAGTAGATATATTATAAAACGAAAGTGAATGTATTTTTAATGGACAAATATTCGGCCACAAAATCACCTTTTTCTATAGTGTAAGAACAAACAAAAACCGAGTGAATAGTTCATCAATGAAGGAAGCTATCCAATCATATGCTAATGTTTTTAGAGTTACCGGCTGACATGGAGCTGTATGTGGACCCCATCACAGGAAGAGTTACCTGCGCCAGACTAAGGGTTAGATTGCGGCGTTATGCTTTATTAATCCAGATTTAGTTCATTACGTCCCGACAAGTGCTCAATGGATGTGATCACGAGTCGCCCAAAATAATTTGAAACAATGAGTTGGTAACGCTTAAAATACCCATTTTGAAATTTTGTGTAAATATCCATAAAGACAGTTTGGAT
>NW_027449811.1:5000-7500 GCF_964194025.1 Convolutriloba macropyga
ACTACTAACGACTACTAACGACTACTAACGACTACTAACGACTACTAACGACTACTAACGACTACTAACGACTACTAACGACTACTAACGACTACTAACGACTACTAACGACTACTAACGACTACTAACGACTACTAACGACTACTAACGACTACTAACGACTACTAACGACTACTAACGACTACTAACGACTACTAACGACTACTAACGACTACTAACGACTACTAACGACTACTAACGACTACTAACGACTACTAACGACTACTAACGACTACTAACGACTACTAACGACTACTAACGACTACTAACGACTACTAACGACTACTAACGACTACTAACGACTACTAACGACTACTAACGACTACTAACGACTACTAACGACTACTAACGACTACTAACGACTACTAACGACTACTAACGACTACTAACGACTACTAACGACTACTAACGACTACTAACGACTACTAACGACTACTAACGACTACTAACGACTACTAACGACTACTAACGACTACTAACGACTACTAACGACTACTAACGACTACTAACGACTACTAACGACTACTAACGACTACTAACGACTACTAACGACTACTAACGACTACTAACGACTACTAACGACTACTAACGACTACTAACGACTACTAACGACTACTAACGACTACTAACTACTACTAACTACTACTAACTACTACTAACTACTACTAACTACTACTAACTACTACTAACTACTACTAACTATTACTAACTACTACTAACTACTACTAACTACTACTAACTACTACTAACTACTACTAACTACTACTAACGACTACTAACGACTACTAACGACTACTAACGACTACTAACGACTACTAACGACTACTAACGACTACTAACGACTACTAACGACTACTAACGACTACTAACGACTACTAACGACTACTAACGACTACTAACGACTACTAACGACTACTAACGACTACTAACGACTACTAACGACTACTAACGACTACTAACGACTACTAACGACTACTAACGACTACTAACGACTACTAACGACTACTAACGACTACTAACGACTACTAACGACTACTAACGACTACTAACGACTACTAACGACTACTAACGACTACTAACGACTACTAACGACTACTAACGACTACTAACGACTACTAACGACTACTAACGACTACTAACGACTACTAACGACTACTAACGACTACTAACGACTACTAACGACTACTAACGACTACTAACGACTACTAACGACTACTAACGACTACTAACGACTACTAACGACTACTAACGACTACTAACGACTACTACTAACGACTACTACTAACGACTACTACTAACGACTACTACTAACGACTACTACTAACGACTACTACTAACGACTACTACTAACGACTACTACTAACGACTACTACTAACGACTACTACTAACGACTACTACTAACGACTACTACTAACGACTACTACTAACGACTACTACTAACGACTACTACTAACGACTACTACTAACGACTACTACTAACGACTACTACTAACGACTACTACTAACGACTACTACTAACGACTACTACTAACGACTACTACTAACGACTACTACTAACGACTACTACTAACGACTACTACTAACGACTACTACTAACGACTACTACTAACGACTACTACTAACGACTACTACTAACGACTACTACTAACGACTACTACTAACGACTACTACGAACGACTACTACTAACGACTACTAACGACTACTAACGACTACTAACGACTACTAACGACTACTAACGACTACTAACGACTACTAACGACTACTAACGACTACTAACGACTACTAACGACTACTAACGACTACTAACGACTACTAACGACTACTAACGACTACTAACGACTACTAACGACTACTAACGACTACTAACGACTACTAACGACTACTAACGACTACTAACGACTACTAACGACTACTAACGACTACTAACGACTACTAACGACTACTAACGACTACTAACGACTACTAACGACTACTAACGACTACTAACGACTACTAACGACTACTAACGACTACTACTAACGACTACTACTAACCACTACTACTAACGACTACTACTAACGACTACTACTAACGACTACTACTAACGACTACTACTAACGACTACTACTAACGACTACTACTAACGACTACTACTAACGACTACTACTAACGACTACTACTAACGACTACTACTAACGACTACTACTAACGACTACTACTAACGACTACTACTAACGACTACTACTAACGACTACTACTAACGACTACTACTAACGACTACTACTAACGACTACTACTAACGACTACTACTAACGACTACTACTAACGACTACTACTAACGACTACTACTAACGACTACTACTAACGACTACTACTAACGACTACTACTAACGACTACTACTAACGACTACTACTAACGACTACTACTAACGACTACTAACGACTACTAACGACTACTAACGACTACTAACGACTACTAA
>NW_027449812.1:0-32500 GCF_964194025.1 Convolutriloba macropyga
CTGGTTATTATCACATAGTATGTCATGTAAACATGGATTGCTCAGGTACAACACATTAACACTTCTGCATCAAACACTTAGCCAAAAAAGCTTTAAAAAAAGCAAATTATCCCGAAAGTCCCCCAAAAACAAACAAAAAATCCTCCCCTGGAAACTTCGAAACCAGAAAACATGCTTAAAATGACGCACGTGAGGAGTAAAAAACAGAAATGTCAAAAACATTAAAAGGGCTCTTAGCTCTGGGAGATATTACTCCCAGAACCAAGAGTAATCTGTTAGAAACTTTCGTTTCTAACAGATAATAATTTTTTTTTTGAAATAATAGTGTTAAAAAAAACTTCTAAACTTGCCCACATGCCTGGTTATTATCACATAGTATGTCATGTAAACATGGATTGCTCAGGCACAACGTATTCACACTTTTGCCTCAAACACTTAGCCAAAAACGCTTTAAAAAAAGCAAATTATCCCGAAATTTCCCCAAAAACAAACAAAAAACTCCTCCCCTGGAAACTTCGAAACCCAAATATATGCTTAAAATGACGCACGTGAGGAGTAAAAAACAGAAATGTAAAATAAAATAAAAGGGCTCTTGGCTCTGGGAGATATTACTCCCAGAACCAAGAGTAATCTGTTAGAAATTTTCGTTTCTAACAGATATTCAATTTTTTTTAAGTAAAACTGCAAAAAAAACCTTCTGAACACGGCTGGTTATTCCTGAATAGTATGTCACTGAAACACGCATTGCTCAGGTACAACATATTCACATTTCTGCATCAAACACTTAGCAGAAGAATTTTAAAAAAAGAAAATTATTCCAAAATTCCCCCAAAAACAAACAAAAAAACCTCCCCTGGAAACTTCGAAACCTGAAAACATGCTTAAAATGACGCACGTGAGGAGTAAAAAACAAAAAGTTCAAAAAAGGGCTCTTGGTTCTGGGAGTAAAATGACGCACGTGAGGAGTAAAAAAAATGTCAAAATAACATAAAAGGCCTCTTGGCTCTGGGAGATATTACTCCCAGAACCAAGAGTAATCTGTTAGAAACTTTCGTTTCTAACAGATATTCAATTTTTTTTCAAGTAAAACTGCAAAAAAAACCTTCTGAACACGGCTGGTTATTCCTGCATAGTATGTCACTGAAACATGCATTGCTCAGGTGAAACACATTCACAATTCTGCATCAAACACTTAGCAAAAGAATTTTTTTTTAAAAAAAAAGAAAATTATCCCGAAATTCCCCAAAAACAAACAAAAAATCCTCCCCCGGGAAACTTCGAAACCCGAAAACATGCTTAAAATGACGCACGTGAGGAGTAAAAAACAAATGTCAAAAAAAAAATAAAAGGCCTCTTGGCTCTGGGAGATATTACTCCCAGAGTAATCTGTTAGAAACTTTCGTTTCTAACAGATATTCAAATTTTTTTTCAAGTAAAACTGCAAAAAAAACCTTCTGAACACGGCTGGTTATTCCTGCATAGTATGTCACTGAAACATGCATTGCTCAGGTGAAACACATTCACAATTCTGCATCAAACACTTAGCAAAAGAATTTTTTTTTAAAAAAAAAGAAAATTATCCCGAAATTCCCCAAAAACAAACAAAAAATCCTCCCCCGGGAAACTTCGAAACCCGAAAACATGCTTAAAATGACGCAAGTGAGGAGTAAAAAACAAATGTCAAAAAAAAATAAAAGGCCTCTTGGCTCTGGGAGATATTACTCCCAGAGTAATCTGTTAGAAACTTTCGTTTCTAACAGATATTCAAATTTTTTTTCAAGGAAAACTGCAAAAAAACCTTCTGAACACGGCTGGCTATTCTTGCTTAGTATGTCACTGAAACATGCATTGCTCAGGTACAAAACATTCACACTTCTGCATCAAACACTTAGCAAGAGAATTTTAAAAAAAAATTATCCCGAAATTCCCCCAAAAACAAAGAAAAAATCGTCCCAGAGGAAACTTTGAAACGTGAAAACAGCTAAAATGGCGCAGCTGAGGAGTAAAAAACAGAAAAGTCAAAAACCAAACAAAAGGGCTCTTGGTTCTGTGAGATATTACTCCCAGAACCAAGAGTAATCTGTTAGGAACTTTCGTTTTGACAGATAACATAATTTTTTTTTTCTAATAAAAGTACCAAACAACTTCTGTACATGCCTGGTTAATACTAAATAGTTTGTCATCTAAACACGCAATGCCTTGGCACAACATGTTCACACTTCTGCATCAAACACTTAGCAAAAAAAGCTTTAAAAAAAGATTCAATTCAAGAACCAGTTCTTTTTTAACTCAAATTGTAACAGTCATTTCTATCAATACAAAACTGTATTCGTAAGAATAAAACATGAGATTAAGCGAAGTACGAAGGCAGTAAAATAGGTTCTGAGAAAGAGTCAACAACATCAAACTATTCTGCTTTTGCGGAGCAGCATATGCAATGGACACCCTCAAAACAAGTGCTACAGGTCCAGATGAAGCAGTTGCTGCATAGAAGGAGCTCTTCATCAGTAAGCAGGGTACCACAACCGCACAACATAGCCGGACACATTGCAATATCGTCTACGACCCTTTTTTTGCAGAACTGTGGGTTGAATTTTTGACTCTTTCGAAACAGATAAAGCCAGTCCCATGAAGCCTTGCTCAACAATTTTCAATTTGACGGCATTTCAACAGTCGGTTCTACAACTTTTGAGAGAACTTCTCCCCAGGATCGGAGATGGCCTGCCTTTACAAGCTTCTCAAGCAGTCGCTTCAGTTTCGCCTCTAGCTCATCACCGAAATGTCATGTAAACATGCATTGCTCAGGTACAACACATTCACACTTCTGCATCAAACACTTAGCCAAAAAAGCTTTAAAAAAGCAAATTATCCCGAAAGTCCCCCAAAAACAAAAAAAAATCCTCCCCTGGAAACTTCGAAAACCGAAAACATGCTTAAAATGACGCACGTGGGGAGTAAAAAACAGAAATGTCAAAAAAATAAAAGGGCTCTTGGCTCTGGGAGATATTACTCCCAGAACCAAGAGTAATCTGTTAGAAACTTTCGCTTCTAACAGATAATAATTTTTTTTTTGAAATAATAGTGTTAAAAAAAACTTCTAAACTTGCCACATGCCTGGTTATTATCACATAGTATGTCATGTAAACATGGATTGCTCAGGTACAACACATTCACACTTCTGCATCAAACACTTAGCCAAAAAAGCTTTAAAAAAAGCAAATTATCCCGAAAGTCCCCCAAAAACAAACAAAAAATCCTCCCCTGGAAACTTCGAAACCAGAAAACATGCTTAAAATGACGCACGTGAGGAGTAAAAAACAGAAATGTCAAAAAAATTAAAAGGGCTCTTAGCTCTGGGAGATATTACTCCCAGAACCAAGAGTAATCTGTTAGAAACTTTCGTTTCTAACAGATAATAATTTTTTTTTGAAATAATAGTGTTAAAAAAAACTTCTAAACTTGCCCACATGCCTGGTTATTATCACATAGTATGTCATGTAAACATGGATTGCTCAGGCACAACGTATTCACACTTTTGCCTCAAACACTTAGCCAAAAACGCTTTAAAAAAGCAAATTATCCCGAAATTTCCCCAAAAACAAACAAAAAACTCCTCCCCTGGAAACTTCGAAACCCAAATATATGCTTAAAATGACGCACGTGAGGAGTAAAAAACAGAAATGTAAAAAAAATAAAAGGGCTCTTGGCTCTGGGAGATATTACTCCCAGAACCAAGAGTAATCTGTTAGAAATTTTCGTTTCTAACAGATATTCAATTTTTTTAAGTAAAACTGCAAAAAAAACCTTCTGAACACGGCTGGTTATTCCTGAATAGTATGTCACTGAAACACGCATTGCTCAGGTACAACATATTCACACTTCTGCATCAAACACTTAGCAGAAGAATTTTAAAAAAAGAAAATTATCCCAAAATTCCCCCAAAAACAAACAAAAAAACCTCCCCTGGAAACTTCGAAACCTGAAAACATGCTTAAAATGACGCACGTGAGGAGTAAAAAACAAAAAGTTCAAAAAAAAGGCTCTTGGTTCTGGGAGTAAAATGACGCACGTGAGGAGTAAAAAAAATGTCAAAAAAACATAAAAGGCCTCTTGGCTCTGGGAGATATTACTCCCAGAACCAAGAGTAATCTGTTAGAAACTTTCGTTTCTAACAGATATTCAATTTTTTTTCAAGTAAAACTGCAAAAAAACCTTCTGAACACGGCTGGTTATTCCTGCATAGTATGTCACTGAAACATGCATTGCTCAGGTGAAACACATTCACAATTCTGCATCAAACACTTAGCAAAAGAATTTTTTTTTAAAAAAAAGAAAATTATCCCGAAGTTCCCCAAAAACAAACAAAAAATCCTCCCCCGGGAAACTTCGAAACCCGAAAACATGCTTAAAATGACGCACGTGAGGAGTAAAAAACAAATGTCAAAAAAAAATAAAAGGCCTCTTGGCTCTGGGAGATATTACTCCCAGAGTAATCTGTTAGAAACTTTCGTTTCTAACAGATATTCAAATTTTTTTTCAAGGAAAACTGCAAAAAAACCTTCTGAACACGGCTGGCTATTCCTGCATAGTATGTCACTGAAACATGCATTGCTCAGGTACAAAACATTCACACTTCTGCATCAAACACTTAGCAAGAGAATTTTAAAAAAAAAATTATCCCGAAATTCCCCCAAAAACAAAGAAAAAATCGTCCCAGAGGAAACTTTCAAACGTGAAAACAGCTAAAATGGCGCAGCTGGGGAGTAAAAAACAGAAAAGTCAAAAACCAAACAAAAGGGCTCTTGGTTCTGTGAGATATTACTCCCAGAACCAAGAGTAACCTGTTAGGAACTTTCGTTTTGACAGATAACATAATTTTTTTTTCTAATAAAAGTACCAAACAACTTCTGTACATGCCTGGTTAATACTAAATAGTTTGTCATCTAAACACGCAATGCCTGGGCACAACATGTTCACACTTCTGCATCAAACACTTAGCAAAAAAAGCTTTAAAAAAAGATTCAATTCAAGAACCAGTTCTTTTTTAACTCAAATTGTAACAGTCATTTCTATCAATACAAAACTGTATTCGTAAGAATAAAACATGAGATTAAGCGAAGTACGAAGGCAGTAAAATAGGTTCTGAGAAAGAGTCAACAACATCAAACTATTCTGCTTTTGCGGAGCAGCATATGCAATGGACACCCTCAAAACAAGTGCTACAGGTCCAGATGAAGCAGTTGCTGCATAGAAGGAGCTCTTCATCAGTAAGCAGGGTACCACAACCGCACAACATAGCCGGACACATTGCAATATCGTCTACGACCCTTTTTTTGCAGAACTGTGGGTTGAATTTTTGACTCTTTCGAAACAGATAAAGCCAGTCCCATGAAGCCTTGCTCAACAATTTTCAATTTGACGGCATTTCAACAGTCGGTTCTACAACTTTTGAGAGAACTTCTCCCCAGGATCGGAGATGGCCTGCCTTTACAAGCTTCTCAAGCAGTCGCTTCAGTTTCGCCTCTAGCTCATCACCGAAAACTTGATTTGGTCTCCTGTTCGTTCGAATCAGTGTGTCCGTCACTGTCTGATCAGGTATCCCAAATCATTCCGTGATAGTTGCCACCGTATGGCCTTCTTCTCTGATCAGCTTGATTGCCTCCTCAAGATCTTTCTTGCTATAAATTTCAATTTTCTTCTTTTGATAACTTCGAGGCATATTCTATCTAGAAAAGTTCTGAAATTAAGAACCACCAGCAAAACTTTCAGTGTCTAAATCATGAATACATGAATAAAGGTTGCTTTGGACCAAACAAAATTCACTAAATTAATCTCTTTCGAAAGTAGTAGAAATCACACTTACAACATAAAAATCATCTACTTTACGGAAGATACACGGTGCTACTAAGTTTCTTAAATCTACAACAGTAGTTTCATCGCTAATTTCCTCCACGAGAACGTGCGCCGACTTTTCAACCATTCGCTCTAGCGTATCTGACAATATTGGGTGCATCTGCGCAACCTCAGCATTCACAGTTTGTTTATGAGCTAACTTCTGGATGAGTTTTTCTTTCAGCGATAATGTTTTTTCAGAGATTTTTACTTCAACAGACGCACATCTTGAAGGAACGTCAGCAAATATAGCGCAAAGCTGACCAATTCGTAGTTGATTATCATCAGAGAACTGAACGATATGAGTACATGACCCATTAGACAGCCACTGGCATTTAGAATTGTTGTGACAATAAAAACTTTGCGAATTGTACTGAAAAGATTGACAAGTTGAAAAAACTTCTCCAACTCCGCCGATCTCAACGAAACAGTTTGTAGGGTGCCTAAGTTTTAAACTTCCAATAGTAGCCGTTTGGTCCGTTTTTTTAGATTGTTTTCGGAAGAATCTCCTTTGATGTCTTTTCACAGCTAAAGACGTTGCTAAATTTGCTGTCGTGTTAGGTCCCACAGCTCGTTTCAGCTGATAGTGCGCAGACTCAAATGCCATAGTTGAAAGAGACGACAGAGGTCCAGCAGATTTAACTTGGTCCTCAAGGTGCACCAAAGTGTGCATGTTGAACGTCTGTGAGGTCTCACCGTAGAAGAAAGGTGCCAACTCACGGAAGACCATAACGAGTTCATCGGATAAGCATATCTCTTCATCAGACTTCGGATTCATGAGCATTCTCATAGATGAACTCAGAAGACAGAAGTGCGCAAAGATGTCAACTGACAGGGTGTTAAGAAAACATATAAAGCCATACAAAAGAAAAAGCTTTAATTCGGTGGCCTTCCACGATTTTAGAGTGTCCAACGCTCGTAATTGTCTTTTGTAAGCCTGACTTGGTAGCTTAAAAGTTACCAGCATATCAGAAACACGAGTTCTTGCTCCGGGTGAAAGCTTAGATGATTGTATAATGTTATGTACTGTCGATTTAACAACCCCTAATAGCACTTGATGCATATAGTCGACCAGCATGCCGTTCGGTAGTTCCACCTACTTTTCAATTGGAGACGGACCTAGATGCCGAAAAAAAAGAAAAAATAACTCCACTATAACTAGCTAACAAATTGCCAAGAATTGCTGCCATAGACATGCAGAAATTGAATGTGCAAAAATGAAGACAAAAACTGCAAAAAAGAACCATAATTGATCAGATTTCACTTGTAATGTATAACTTGTTTTGTTTCTATTAGCTGCACTCAGAAAATTCTCAATTAGAGTTTGATGTCTCGTCATTTGGCCTTAACACTTTAAAAAAAGCGAGCAAGATACTTTTTTGAGAATAGGGAAATACATCTATGACAAAAAATGCATAGCTACCGCAGCTTGACCAAAAATTCTAATGACCAAAAAAATCCAAGCTATCGCAGCATTTGAACACAGGAAATACAAACCTTTTAGACCCAAATTTGGATGAAGCGGGCTCGGCTTCAGATCTAGAGTATGTTTCCGCCCTTCGAGAGTTCTTACAGGCCATCCTTCTCTTTGGAAAGGGTAAATCCAAACTGCTTTTGTTTTGGCCTGTTCGCCAACAATTACAAAATGAGTGCAGCCATAGCGACCATTAAGTTAAGTTTGGTTCACCAAGGGAGCTCGCATAACAGCATCGACAACAACGTACTTCAGCTTCAGCTGTACACAAAAATCGATGCCATCCATGGACATTTTTCCGTCGAAATTTTCAAAAAATGATATCAAATTGTGCCACATAAGATCGCCACAATCTGGTTTCGTCTGTCCACCAAATAATGTTACCAGCAGAAGATTCCGATAGCATACCCTTCGTCGAGCTGGTAGATTAAGAAGCATAGGCCAAAAGGGATATAAAGTGAACTTTGCAGAGTTGAAGGGGGATACGCTATCAACACTTAACACGAAATAGAGAACTATCTGATCTTTTAATCGAGGCAAAGCGACATCGTCTTGCATTTGCCAATAGGGATGGTCAATCAAGTCTTTATTCGTCAATAGCAAGTGATTGAGTTGTGATTTTACACAAAGATTGATCAAAGTTCCACTAACCGACACTTCCGAATTGACCACACTGGAGCAGCGCTGTTCCATTAATTTCATTGCATAAGAAGTGGGAAGATTATTATCTGGCGGCAAAGTGGTCTTGAAAAGACCGAGAACTGACTTGAGAGCTCTTTCCGAGAAAGCATGGACATCAGCAATATCCAATAGTTGAATTGAAAAATTTTCGACCGAGCATGGGGACCCACGTCATATTCTATCGTCATTTTCGCTATTGGAGGGAGGAAGAATACTTGATTCTGAGTCAATGCGGGGCACGGTTTCTTCGAAATCTGAAAGACAGTTAATTGGGGTGGAACAAAATATGGGATTCGCCTCAAGCTGCAACGGTGCCATCTCGATCGGATCAGCTTGAGAACTCTCAAATACTCTGTCTTGGGAAAAATGTAAGGGCAGACACACATCCTCTGGTGGTGCTTCGTTGGAGGAAGAAATACGGCTCGACGAGGAGCTTTCTGCATAATTGACTCTGTATCGTGCCTTCATCTTGATGCGTGACTGGTAAGTAGGTCCAATATCGCGTCTACGGACTCTTTCTTTCGGAACTGCAACATCACTCGTAGAAATTGGAAAACGAGGTTGCAATTCAGGTACGACTCTCACTCTACCCGATCGAGTCCAGGCAAGCAAATGTTGGCCGATCGATTCCAGGCAAGCTCCCGATCGAGTCCAGGCAAGCTCACTCTACCCGATCGAGTCCAGGCAAGCAAATGTTGGCCATCACTTTGCATTTCTTTGTGAGGACATTCACAGTTCATGCGATTCGGTCCGAAGAATTCACCCCCACACAGAACGGTTACTTCGTCTCCCCCTTTTAGACCAGAACTACTTGTTACACAAATTTGTACCCGGGTACGTTTAGAATTGCTCAAATACGCACATTTTTCTCTGCATGAAGAGTTTATAAAAGCCACAGCTCCCAACATCATATTAGGGCCAGTGTGCTGATCGAAAACCGGTACATCGTTGTATCGGGTGACAATTTCACCTGGCTTGACTGATGCTAGAAAACCCGTTAAGCCCGGAAGAATGTCATTTTTTGAGAAACTGAACTTGGAAAAGACACCAAAGCTGACATGATTTGCATCCTTAGAAAAATTTACTGGGAGAAGGCGTATATCGAAAAATTTTAATGTTTCCTCGTATGAACTCTTCATCTCGTGTCGGAGTGCTGAGTCAATTTCACTGTCGATTTCCGAGCCAGACACCTGAATTTTGTGAGATACAGCTGTAGGCGTATCAACCAGTGAAGCTGTCAGTTCTGCGTCAATCCTAACTCTCACCACGATAAAATTTTCATGTTGACCCTGAAGATAATCGGTTATCATGAAGTTAACCATGCAGCTTCAAACTAATATATACAGTTTTAAAACTAGATCAATTTGTAATAGACTATTCAATCATTGGTTATATAGCAAAATATCTGAATTTAACCATGACCAATGTCGGTAGAATTGCTTTTTGAACAACTGACGTTCAGTTAAACTAGAGAGGGATGAGTTAAAAAGTTGATTCTGAAGTTTTTGTTCAGAGGAGCGAGGGGGAGGGGGTAGCGGAAAAGTGGGCGGTTGCAAGGTGTTTTAGGGTGTGTGCGGTGTGACGAGTGAAATGAAGAGGGGTTGGTGGAAGAGCACCCATCCATATTTCACATAAAAAGACCTCTAAGAGCAATGAACAGACACCTAACGCCACGTTAGCTTATCCTTGTTTATCAGTTGTTAGCATGAAAGGTCAGGTCGGGTACTATACAACATTATCAAAAAGTGAAGGATTCTATGAACGAAAACTGATTTGAAATTAGCGTGACGTCGCAGGTTTGACTAAAAAAGGTTTGACTAAAAAAGGTTTGACTAAAAAACAAGAAAGCCAATAGCAGTTTCACTCATTTATCGCTTCCAAAAAAGAGCAGTTTCTTAATTGACAATTAAAGATAAGATTGTAAGCAAAGTGTCAAACACATCACTATCAAAACATCAACTAAGATATTACTCAACAAACGAATGTAAGCATTATGTACTCAACAAACATGCAAGCACTGTCCTCAACAAACTAATGTAAGCGAATTGTAAGCAATGACAGCACAAAGTTCAGGTTGAGCTATCGGTGACAGCAGCTGACGATATCGCTCCATTGTTGCTATCAACTTCAGCACTTTGCATTCTAATCATCTTCTTCTTGGAATCCCGAACACATTCGTTAATAGACTTTCTCGCCTCCATCCATTGACCATAAAAACGAGCTTCCACCAATTTTTGAATTTTCTCCATTCTAATAGGGTCCAGCTCAGTTTTATTGCTCGCCACAGGTTGCGCAATACCTTTTACTCTCTCACTTAGCTGGAAGAACTTAGCTTGAACAAATTAAGTCCATATCTCCCGGGCAGATCATTCAGCACTTTTCCATTCAATACAACTTTCTCGCAACTAACCGGGGTCGAATCTTCAACAACGTGAGCATTAGATTACATCTGAGGCTGCTCAAGGTACTTTCGAATAGCTCGTGACTCCCTGCGTTGTATATTCGTTACTTCTGCGCAGTCCTTTAGCACACTGTGTATATTCGTTAGCAACGAAACAAGCTCAGTGTTTCCAGGGGACAGCTCATGAACATCTTTGTCGTCCCCAGATAAAAGGACGGACTCATCAGAGTTACTTTTATCATGAACATCAAATTGCTCAGTGGTAGACGGCGCTATTTGGTTTGAAGTAGCACAAGCTACAATTGGTTGCGATGAGGTGGTAGGCCCCTTTACCAGTGGTTCAGATGTTGAAGATGGAACAACTTGGGAATATACTACTTCAATTTCGGGATCATACAACTCGTTCTATTTACCAGATCCCCCGTCGTCGATCCTAGCCTTCTTGCGCGGACACTTTTTCAAACCATGTGCAAAATCTTTTGTAGGTCCTTTCTGTCCAACATTTGCTTTAAAATAAGTCGAGAGGGGAATAGTTTTTGTGTTCTTTTCTTGATTCGCTTGGCTATAGACCTCGGAAAAACTTATCTCAGTCCTTTTGTCCGGCGGAGCTTGATTAATTCTATGTTCCATCTGGGTTTGCACGTTTACAGACTTGTCAGGATCTCCAGTAACAGCAATATATCTAGCGGTAGCATCTTTCCCTTTGAAAGTGAGGGGAATAAGTTTTCCGAAGTTATCGGGATCCATGAATTTGAGTTTCTCGTCCAACACATTTCAGGCCAACAGGGGTCATTCAGTTTGATAACATGAAACTCAGCATGCTCAGGGAAATAGAAATGAAAATTGGCTTTTTGATTTCTAGATAGTAGTTGTGATGGTTTCAATGAAACATCAAGAAACTTAGAAGTTTTATTAAAGTTTCAAAGAACGAAAGAAGAACTTACCTGACGAACTTTATTGCTGTGTCGATAAGTAATGGCCACAAAACTAAACTCAATTCTAATTTTGTTTTGGCGCTATCATTATCTTGTTGACCTATCAATCACATGTCAGAAGTAAATTCTCCCACCAACAGAAACTCGATTCTAACATCCACCGACCTCCAACTAATGAACTCGATTGTACCCAAGCCGTATATGATTCTCATGAAATGTTGATGAAAATAGAAAATCACCTCCGGGATTCGGAGTTAAGATCTTTCACATGCCAATCATGTAAAATAATTTTAGCTAATCTAAATTTTCTCTGTATATCTTCGCATAGATAACTACTATATATACGAGCTAATTTTTGTATATTTTCAGATCAAAAATTAATTTAAAACTCAACTTATTGAATTCTTTGACCCGTGTTATCGACCACGACAATATCCTGGTCTGGACACCATTGTCGTGGTCAATAACACGGGTCAAAGAATTCAATAAGTTGAAATTTAAATTAAATTTTGATCTGAAAATATACAAAAAGTAGCTCGTATATATAGTAGTTATCTATGCGAAAATATACAGAGAAAATTCAGATTAGCTAAAAATATTTTACATGATTGGCATGTGAAAGATCTTAACTCCGAATCCCGGAGGTGATTTTCTATATTCATCAACATTTCATGAGAATCATATATGGCTTGGGTACAATCGAGTTCATTAGTTGGAGGTCGGTGGATGTTAGAATCGAGTTTCTGTTGGTGGGAGAATTTACTTCTGACATGTGATTGATAGGTCAATAAGATAATAATAGCGCCAAAACAAAATTAGAATTGAGTTTAGTTTTGTGGCCATTACTTATCGACACAGCAATAAAGTTCGTCAGGTAAGTTCTTCTTTCGTTCTTTGAAACTTTAATAAAACTTCTAAGTTTCTTGATGTTTCATTGAAACAATCACAGAGATGGGAATGTTTTATACTAAAGAACAAATCTTTAGCGTGTCTGTGACATGGGAATATATCACAATAAATAACTGCAAGGTAAAAATGCAGGTAGACACAGGTGCAGATAGCACAGTGATATCATCAAACAGTGCACGTTTGTGATGGTTTCAATGAAACATCAAGAAACTTAGAAGTTTTATTAAAGTTTCAATGAACGAAAGAAGAACTTACCTGACGAACTTTATTGCTGTGTCGATAAGTAATGGCCACAAAACTAAACTCAATTCTAATTTTGTTTTGGCGCTATCATTATCTTATTGACCTATCAATCAAATGTCAGAAGTAAATTCTCCCACCAACAGAAACTCGATTCTAACATCCACCGACCTCCAACTAATGAACTCGATTGTACCCAAGCCATATATGATTCTCATGAAATGTTGATGAAAATAGAAAATCACCTCCGGGATTCGAAGTTAAGATCTTTCACATGCCAATCATGTAAAATAATTTTAGCTAATCTAAATTTTCTCTGTATATTTTCGCATAGATAACTACTATATATACGAGCTAATTTTTGTATATTTTCAGATCAAAATTTAATTTAAAGTTCAACTTATTGAATTCTTTGACCCGTGTTATCGACCACGACAATGGTGTCCAGACCAGCTACAGACAGACAAATTTTGGATCTACAGAATGCAGAATCAGCTACTGCGTGGATTATGTCTTTTATGGCGAAATGTCGCGCAGAGAAGAAAGAGGACAAGGTCAACACCGATGGTACTCTACAGGACCTACAGGTAACCAATATCTTTCTTATTATGTGCGGGCAAGATGCAATTATTAAACTTAGGAGACTAATGAGTCCTAGGAATTTGATAGACACTCCGTATAAAGACATCAGATTGGCGTTTCAAAATTATATTTCTCCTAACGAGAGAGTATTAACGGCAGAAAGGGCTAAATTTCTGTCCGTAATACAAGGTGTAGGGGAGTCAGACGACGACTTCCTAGCACGTCTTAGAGAAGAAGCACGCTATTGTGACTTCGAAAAATTGAAAACAGCGGCCAACCCGGAAGAGGAGTTGGTAAAAAAAAGTTTATCTCAGGTTTGAGGGACCCTGAAGCAAAACTTAGACTACTAGACGGTATTAAAGCAAAACCAGCAATGTCGGTTACTGAAAAGACCGAGAGCTTACAGTTCAGAAGTCAAGCAATGGCTTTTGCAAGTTCTTCATCAGGTAATAAGCCGTTTACTGTGAAAGAAGAAGTTGGGTTCAACTTCAAAAAGACCTTTCGAAAACCAAATGAAAAAATTACGGCTAATGAAAGCAACAACATGTGCACTAGGTGTGGAGGTAAGCCACACTCTAGTAGACCTTGTCCAGTGCTAAGTAAAAAATGCAACACCTGTGAAAAGGTGGGACACTTCTCAAAAATGTGTAGAAGCAAAGCCCAACCAAATTCAGGTAAGTCCAAAAAACAGAATAACTTTTGCGAAGAAGAAAATGTTTCTCCAGAGCAAGCATCTCCAGCATCGGAGATGGGAATGTTTTATACTAAAGAACAAATCTTTAGCGTGTCTGTGACATGGGAATATATCACAATAAATAACTGCAAGGTAAAAATGCAGGTAGACACAGGTGCAGATAGCACAGTGATATCATCAAAAATATGGACTTAGCTTGGTAAACCTCAGTTGGATGGAAAGATAAGACATCTCGAAGCTTATGATGGTCATCAATTAACGCTTCTGGGATCACTTACTTGTGACGTTGAGTGGAACGGAAGCAGGCTCACTCAAAAACAACTAGCAGTTGTGCAGTATGATAAAGAATTTGGACTACTTGGTAGAGACCTTCTACCCAAGCACGGTGTGAACAACATCACAGCCAAGCACCTACCTGCGGTTAAGGGTTACAAAGCTCATGTGAAGCTGATACCAGGAACACAGCCAATGTTCTGCAAAGCCAGAAAAATACCTCTACCTCTTCAAGACAAGGTCACAGAGAAGCTGGAACAAATGGTCAGACAAGGCATCCTTGAACCGGTACAGCCAGGAGGAGTCACTAATGCATTTCCAGTGGCGTGGCAGAGAAAGAAGAGTGGAGAACTGAGACTTTGCGTGGACTTGAAAGTGCATATCAATGGCAAGGTCATGGATGAGGACCAACCAATACCAGACATGGAGACGATCTTCCATAACCTACATGGTGCCTCATACTTTGGCAAAATTGACCTCTCAGATGCCTACTATCAAATTGAACTTGACGAAGAAGCAAAAGACATATGCACAATCAACACATCTCAGGGACTGTTCAAGATGTGCCGACTACCTCAGGGATTGAAAAAATCTTCTTCAATCTTCCAGAATTGCATAGAATCAACACTCAAAGGAATCAAAGGTGTTGCGATCTTTCAAGACGATGTATTGGTGTATCGAACTACCAAGGAGCAGTTCGACAAGAGAATGCTTGCAGTCAAGAGTCGACTACGTGAGAAAAATTTTACTATTAATGAGAAAAAATCTAACTCAAAACCAGTCGATAGCGTTAGCTTTTTGGGATACTCCATTTAAAAGGAGGGAATAGCACCAGATCCCAAACATGTTGAAAAAATAAAGAATGCAAAAGCACCAACTAACAACAAAGAACTGGAATCGTTTGTTGGGCTAGCTAATTTTTACGGAAGAATGATTCCTGATTTTGCAACAAAAATGCTACCCTTAAATAACATGAGAAATAGCGATTTCTCATGGGGCAAAATGCAACAAAAAGCTTTTGAAGACATAAAAAATGAATTATGTGCTAACCCACTAGTACAGCCATATAGTTTACAAAAAGAAGCAACAGTTACTACTGACGCCTCTGAAAAAGCCATTGGCGGCGTTCTTTCGCAAGAAGGACATCCAGTCATATATGTATCAAGAAAACTGACTCCAGCGGAGCAAAACTACTCGAACATAGAGCGGGAAGCACTGGCAATTGTCTTTGTGGTCACAAGGTTGAAGCAATTCCTTCTTGGAAGACGATTTACCCTACAGACTGACCACAAACCACTCAAATATCTCTTTGCACCAGACGAGGAGATCCCGAAGACAGCATCAGCGAGAATTACAAGATGGGCAATAGCTCTAATGGGTTTCGACTATGAGTTGAAGTACAAACCAGGAGAGCAGATACCCCATGCAGACGCCTTGAGCAGAATGGATTTTGACGAAGACGAATCGGACAACGATTGAGTGTGCTTCGCAATCAATAACATCTACTTCTCCCAGAGTGATTTGGTGACCCAAGCAGAAATCAAAACTGAACTTGGAACAAACAGACTCTTCCAGGACATAATGAAAAAATCAAAAGCGGCAATTGGAAACAATGTTCAGAAGCGGAAAAAGGATTCGAACAACAGAAAGATGCACTGACTATACACAATGGAATCATCTTCAGAGGTGTTGTTCCTTTCATTCCACCCAAACTACGACGCTTGGTTTTGGCAAAAGCGCATGAGACACATCCTGGGAAAAATGCAAATGAGGCATCAGTCAGAATGATAGCATGGTGGCCTGGCATTACCCCAGACGTTCAACATTTTGTTAGTAATTGTAAGAATTGTCAAATGAACAGGCCTAGCCTGGGAAAAACAGTCTCTACGTGGCCAGAAGCCGACGTTTGGGAACAGCTCCACATGGACTGGGGTTATGTTAAGGAGCAAGGCAATATATTAGTAATTGTTGACGCGGGTTCTGGCTGGATAGAAGCTTTCCCCGCGGGAAATAGAACATCAGAAACAGTTAAAATATATCTTAGTCAAATCTTTGCAAGATTCGGAATACCAAAAACTTTTGTATCTGATAATGGTCCTGAGTTTGTATGTGGTGGTCTTAAACAGTGGTGTGAATCACTGGGAATTATGAAAATGGAATCACCCGTCTATCATCCAAGAGCTAATGGACTAGCTGAAAGAGCAGTTCAGACAGTGAGGCGGGCACTTCAAGCGTGGAGTCCCAACCTTAATGTGTCATTTGGAGCATTTCTGCAAAGGACACTGATGACACATCGCAACACTTCAAAGACGAGGAGCAAAACCCCAGTTGAACTCTTGTTGGGACGCAGAGTGAGACTACCAGCAATAGCAGATTTCGACTTGTGCGAACCCATTCTATTCAAGGCCAACGAAAAGACAAAGACAGTTCCTGCTACTTTCATCATCAGAAAAGGGCTTGAACACATCTTTCATACAGCCTGAAAAAAGAGCAGTTCGACAAGAGAATGCTTGCAGTCAAGAGTCGACTACGTGAGAAAAATTTTACTATTAATGAGAAAAAATCTAACTCAAAACCAGTCGATAGCGTTAGCTTTTTGGGATACTCCATTTAAAAGGAGGGAATAGCACCAGATCCCAAACATGTTGAAAAAATAAAAAATGCAAAAGCACCAACTAACAACAAACAACTGGAATCGTTTGTTGGGCTAGCTAATTTTTACGGAAGAATGATTCCTGATTTTGCAACAAAAATGCTACCCTTAAATAACATGAGAAATAGAGATTTCTCATGGGGCAAAATGCAACAAAAAGCTTTTGAAGACATAAAAAATGAATTATGTGCTAACCCACTTCAAAGACGAGGAGCAAAACCCCAGTTGAACTCTTGTTGGGACGCAGAGTGAGACTACCAGCAATAGCAGATTTCGACTTGTGCGAACCCATTCTATTCAAGGCCAACGAAAAGACAAAGACAGTTCCTGCTACTTTCATCATCAGAAAAGGGCTTGAACACATCTTTCATACAGCCTGAAAACTCAGCACGGACTATTCTAGTGAGTGAAAACCAAATTGCGAGACTAGACGAGGGCAATGTGAAAACTGAACCAGCAGTGGAGGAGACCATATCTCAATCAGAACCACAACTTCAGAACACAGATGTGGGACCTTCACAACAAGATGAAGCTTCTGCAGCCACATCAGCTGCAGAGCACCAACAACCGGAAACCTCAGAGCCTTCACAAACATCAACAAGAAACAGAAAACAACCTGACAGATTTGGAGAACCTATACCCACAAACTTGCTTAAAAAAGGAGAGGGATGTGATGGATTCAATGAAACATCAAGAAACTTAGAAGTTTTATTAAAGTTTCAAAGAACGAAAGAAGAACTTACCTGACGAACTTTATTGCTGTGTCGATAAGTAATGGCCACAAAACTAAACTCAATTCTAATTTTGTTTTGGCGCTATCATTATCTTGTTGACCTATCAATCACATGTCAGAAGTAAATTCTCCCACCAACAGAAACTCGATTCTAACATCCACCGACCTCCAACTAATGAACTCGATTGTACCCAAGCCGTATATGATTCTCATGAAATGTTGATGAAAATAGAAAATCACCTCCGGGATTCGGAGTTAAGATCTTTCACATGCCAATCATGTAAAATATTTTTAGCTAATCTAAATTTTCTCTGTATATTATCGCATAGATAACTACTATAAATACGAGCTAATTTTTGTATATTTTCAGATCAAAATTTAATTTAAAATTCAACTTATTGAATTTTTTGACCCGTGTTATCGACCACGACAGTAGTCTTTGTTCATGTAACCGTTTCGATTTTGTTGATTGCGACTCAGGCAGTTTAGTGACAACACTGGTAAACATTTTGCAACTGAAAACAGGTAGTGCGTCAGCCTTTAAGTTTAATATAAAAAGAACAGAAATCAATTAAAGGAAAACTTAAAAAAATGGACAGATGGTCAACTTCTTTTTAAATACCATGCATCATGAAAAGAACTATGATTTTCCACAAAATGAGATTAACTCTGACAAGTAGGAACTCAGTTATACATGCAGAACCTGAACAAAGAGAAAGAAGTTTGTCAGATATATGTTATTTCACATAGCAGATCGCTTCATGCATTTTCGAGTTTGTTTTTCAGGTCACGTCCTTTCTGGTTAATGGCTCTCCTTCCCTCTTCCCATCTTCCAGAAAACTTCCAATCAACTAATTTCTTCACACGCTCAACTTTGTCCGCCGGTAAAATCTCTCGGCTCGATGACCTCTTCGGACTTATTATTCCGCTCCTCAATTCGTCCGGTGTAAATAATTCAGCTGCTACGTTTAAAGCAAACGCCCCCGGTGTGCTTCCCCCCTTCAGCTTTAATGCGTCATCTACAGTTTCAGATCGATTTTCATTATCGGGCGTTTCGATTGATTGCTGAGCGTTTTCAGCAACCGGGATAATGCTATTGGATACTTCCTGCCTACATTTTGCTCGACTTAGGCACAATTGAAGTCTTCTGCACTTCAACTCTGATTTCCTTTTCGACTTTTTCAGCTCCTGACAAACTTTTCAAATATTGTCTATTAGATTTTTTACAGACTTAGTCATCGTAAACTGAAAACATTTATCCCGGTCATTATCTGAGAAGCATATGATAAATATTTGAGAACGGTTTAAAACAATTGTCATCTACTGATGAAGAAAATTTAGAATGCAATGAATCGAAATTGACAGCCAACAAGTAGCAGGACTTGATAGACAATATTTTATTTAGAGCCATCTCAGTCCAATTTTTCTCCAGCCACCCAATCGGCTAGAGAACAAAAGTCTGATTAGGCTTTGCTTAGGAACACAAGGAATCAACAATCTCAGAGCCAGATAACCGGCTCTTTGGTCTGATCGTGCATTAGACAGCCACACAATCGGCTGCCCCAACTAACTTTAAGCTTCATCTTCCAGCCACTCATTCGTCTAGCGAATTGCTTAGATCAAAGCCACACAGTCGGCTTTGATTAAAACCTCACTTGAATAATCTCTACCAATGTGAATTGATGATCAAAACTGAACTGCAGTCAAACAATTTCTGATTACTGTCAGACTATAATCGGAATGCAATGAATCGAAATTGACAGCCAACAAGTAGGACTTGATAGACAATATTTAATTTAAAGCCATCTCAGTTCAATTGTTCTCCAGCCACCCAATCGGCTAGAGAACAAAATTCTGATTAGGCTTTGCTTAGGAACACAAGGGATCAACAATCTCAGAGCCACACAATCGGCTCTTGGATCTGATCGTAAATTAGGCAGCCACACAATCGGCTGCATCAATTAACTAAGCTTCATCCTCCAGCCACCCAATCGGCCAGAGAATCACTTAGATCAAAGCCACACAGTCGGCTTTGATTAAAACCTCACTTGAATAACCTCTGCCAATGCCAATTGATGATCAAAACTGAACTGCAGTCAAACAATTTCTGATTACTATCAGACTATAATCGGAATGCAATGAATCGAAATTGACAGCCAACAAGTAGGACTTGATAGACAATATTTAATTTAGAGCCATCTCAGTTCAATTGTTCTCCAGCCACCCAATCGGCTAGAGAACAAAATTCTGATTAGGCTTTGCTTAGGAACACAAGGAATCAACAATCTCAGAGCCACACAATCGGCTCTTGGATCTGATCGTAAATTAGGCAGCCACACAATCGGCTGCATCAATTAAATAAGCTTCATCCTCCAGCCACCCAATCGGCTAGAGAATCACTTAGATCAAAGCCACACAGTCGGCTTTGATTAAAAACTCACTTGAATAACCTCTGCCAATGTGAATTGATGATCAAAACTGAACTGCAGTCAAACAATTTCTGATTACTATCAGACTATAATCGGAATTCAATGAATCGAAATTGACAGCCAACAAGTAGGACTTGATAGACAATATTTAATTTAGAGCCATCTCAGTTCAATTGTTCTCCAGCCACCCAATCGGATAGAGAACAAAATTCTGATTAGGCTTTGCTTAGGAACACAAGGAATCAACAATCTCAGAGCCACACAATCGGCTCTTGGATCTGATCGTAAATTAGGCAGCCACACAATCGGCTGCATCAATTAACTAAGCTTTATCCTCCAGCCACCCAATCGGCCAGAGAATCACTTAGATCAAAGCCACACAGTCGGCTTTGATTAAAACCTCACTTGAATAACCTCTGCCAATGTGAATTGATGATCAAAACCCAACTGCAGTCAAACAATTTCTGATTACTGTCAGACTAAAATCGGAATGCAATGAATCGAAATTGACAGCCAACAAGTAGGACTTGATAGACAATATTTAATTTAGAGCCATCTCAGTTCAATTGTTCTCCAGCCACCCAATCGGCTAGAGAACTAAATTCTGATTAGGCTTTGCTTAGGAACACAAGGGATCAACAATCTCAGAGCCACACAATCGGCTCTTGGATCTGATCGTAAATTAGGCAGCCACACAATCGGCTGCATCAATTAACTAAGCTTCATCCTCCAGCCACCCAATCGGCCAGAGAATCACTTAGATCAAAGCCACACAGTCGGCTTTGATTAAAACCTCACTTGAATAACCTCTGCCAATGTGAATTGATGATCAAAACCCAACTGCAGTCAAACAATTTCTGACTACTGTCAGACTAAAATCGGAATGCAATGAATCGAAATTGACAGCCAACAAGTAGGACTTGATAGACAATATTTAATTTAGAGCCATCTCAGTTCAATTGTTCTCCAGCCACCCAATCGGCTAGAGAACAAAATTCTGATTAGGCTTTGCTTAGGAACACAAGGAATCAACAATCTCAGAGCCACACAATCGGCTGCATCAATTAACTAAGCTTCATCCTCCAGCCACCCAATCGGCCAGAGAATCACTTAGGTCAAAGCCACACAGTCGGCTTTGATTAAAACCTCACTTGAATAACCTCTGCCAATGTGAATTGATGATCAAAACCCAACTGCAGTCAAACAATTTCTGATTACTGTCAGACTAAAATCGGAATGCAATGAATCGAAATTGACAGCCAACAAGTAGGACTTGATAGACAATATTTAATTTAGAGCCATCTCAGTTCAATTGTTCTCCAGCCACCCAATCGGCTAGAGAACAAAATTCTGATTAGGCTTTGCTTAGGAACACAAGGAATCAACAATCTCAGAGCCACACAATCGGCTCTTGGATCTGATCGTAAATTAGGCAGCCACACAATCGGCTGCATCAATTAAATAAGCTTCATCCTCCAGCCACCCAATCGGCTAGAGAATCACTTAGATCAAAGCCACACAGTCGGCTTTGATTAAAACCTCACTTGAATAACCTCTGCCAATGTGAATTGATGATCAAAACTGAACTGCAGTCAAACAATTTCTGATTACTATCAGACTATAATCGGAATTCAATGAATCGAAATTGACAGCCAACAAGTAGGACTTGATAGACAATATTTAATTTAGAGCCATCTCAGTTCAATTGTTCTCCAGCCACCCAATCGGATAGAGAACAAAATTCTGATTAGGCTTTGCTTAGGAACACAAGGAATCAACAATCTCAGAGCCACACAATCGGCTCTTGGATCTGATCGTAAATTAGGCAGCCACACAATCGGCTGCATCAATTAACTAAGCTTTATCCTCCAGCCACCCAATCGGCCAGAGAATCACTTAGATCAAAGCCACACAGTCGGCTTTGATTAAAACTTCACTTGAATAACCTCTGCCAATGTGAATTGATGATCAAAACCCAACTGCAGTCAAACAATTTCTGATTACTGTCAGACTAAAATCGGAATGCAATGAATCGAAATTGACAGCCAACAAGTAGGACTTGATAGACAATATTTAATTTAGAGCCATCTCAGTTCAATTGTTCTCCAGCCACCCAATCGGCTAGAGAACTAAATTCTGATTAGGCTTTGCTTAGGAACACAAGGGATCAACAATCTCAGAGCCACACAATCGGCTCTTGGATCTGATCGTAAATTAGGCAGCCACACAATCGGCTGCATCAATTAACTAAGCTTCATCCTCCAGCCACCCAATCGGCCAGAGAATCACTTAGATCAAAGCCACACAGTCGGCTTTGATTAAAACCTCACTTGAATAACCTCTGCCAATGTGAATTGATGATCAAAACCCAACTGCAGTCAAACAATTTCTGATTACTGTCAGACTAAAATCGGAATGCAATGAATCGAAATTGACAGCCAACAAGTAGGACTTGATAGACAATATTTTATTTAGAGCCATCTCAGTCCAATTGTTCTCCAGCCACCCAAACGGCTAGAGAACAAAATTCTGATTAGGCTTTGCTTATGAACACAAGGAATCAACAATCTCAGAGCCACAAAATCGGCTCATGGATCTGATCGTAAATTAGGCAGCCACACAATCGGCTGCATCAATTAACTAAGCTTCAACCATCAGCCACCCAATCGGCTAGAGAATCACTTAGATCAAAGCCACACAGTCGGCTTTGATTAAAACCTTACCTGAATAATCTCTACCAATGTGAATTGATGATCAAAACTGAACTGCAGTCAAACAATTTCTGATTACTGTCAGACTAAAATCGGAATGCAATGAATCAAAACTGACAGCCAACAAGTAGGACTTGATAGACAATAATTTATTTAGAGCCATGTCAGTTCAATTGTTCTCCAGCCACCCAATCGGCTAGAGAACAAAATTCTGATTAGGCTTTGCTTAGGAACACAAGGAATCAACAATCTCAGAGCCACACAATCGGCTCTTGGATCTGATCGTAAATTAGGCAGCCACACAATCGGCTGCATCAATTAACTAAGCTTCATCCTCCAGCCACCCAATCGGCCAGAGAATCACTTAGATCAAAGCCACACAGTCGGCTTTGATTAAAACCTCACCTGAATAATCTCTACCAATGTGAATTGATGATCAAAACTGAACTGCAGTCAAACAATTTCTGATTACTGTCAGAATAAAATCGGAATGCAATGAATCAAAATTGACAGCCAACAAGTAGGACTTGATAGACAATATTTTATTTAGAGCCATCTCAGTTCAATTGTTCTCCAGCCACCCAAAGGGCTAGAGAACAAAATTCTGATTAGGCTTTGCTTATGAACACAAGGAATCAACAATCTCAGAGCCACACAATCGGCTCATGGATCTGATCGTAAATTAGGCAGCCACACAATCGGCTGCATCAATTAACTAAGCTTCAACCACCAGCCACCCAATCGGCTAGAGAATCACTTAGATCAAAGCCACACAGTCGGCTTTGATTAAAACCTCACCTGAATAATCTCTACCAATGTGAATTGATGATCAAAACTGAACTGCAGTCAGACAATTTCTGATTACTGTCAGACTAAAATCGGAATGGAATGAATTGAAATTGACAGCCAACAAGTAGGACTTGATAGACAATATTTTATTTAGAGCCATCTCAGTTTAATTGATCTTCAGCCACCCAATTGGCTAGAGAACAAAATTCTGATTAGGCTTTGCTTAGGAACACAAGGAATCAACAATCTCAGAGCCACACAATCGGCTCTTGGATCTGATTGTAAATTAGGCAGCCACACAATCGGATGCATCACTTAACTAAGCTTCATCCTCCAGCCACCCAATCGGCCAGAGAATCACTTAGATCAAAGCCACACAGTCGGCTTTGATTAAAACCTCACCTGAATAATCTCTACCAATGTGAATTGATGATCAAAACTGAACTGCAGTCAAACAATTTCTGATTACTGTCAGACTAAAAGCGGAATGCAATGAATCGAAATTGACAGCCAACAAGTAGGACTTGATAGACAATATTTTATTTAGAGCCATCTCAATCCAGTTGTTCTCCAGCCACCCAAATGGCTGGAGAACAAAATTCTGATTAGGCTTTGCTTATGAACACAAGGAATCAACAATCTCAGAGCCACATAATCGGCTCATAGATCTGGTCGTAAATTAGGCAGCCACACAATTGGCTGCATCAATTAACTAAGCTTCAACCACCAGCCACCCAATCGGCTAGAGAATCACTTAGATCAAAGCCACACAGTCGGCTTTGATTAAAACCTCACCTGAATAATCTCTACCAATGTGAATTGATGATCAAAACTGAACTGCAGTCAAACAATTTCTGATTACTGTCAGACTAAAATCGGAATGCAATGAATCAAAATTGACAGCCAACAAGTAGGACTTGATAGACAAAACTTTATTTTGAGCCATCTCAGTTCAATTGTTCTCCAGCCACCCAATCGGCTAGAGAACAAAATTCTGATTAGGCTTTGCTTAGGAACACAAGGAATCAACAATCTCAGAGCCACACAATCGGCTCATGGATCTGATCGTAAATTAGGCAGCCACACAATCGGCTGCATCAATTAACTAAGCTTCAACCACCAGCCACCCAATCGGCTAGAGAATCACTTAGATCAAAGCCAAACAGTCGGCTTTGATTAAAACCTCACCTGAATAATCTCTACCAATGTGAATTGATGATCAAAACTGAACTGCAGTCAAACAATTTCTGATTACTGTCAGACTAAAATCGGAATGCAATGAATCAAAATTAACAGCCAACAAGTAGGACTTGATAGACAATATTTTATTTAGAGCCATCTCAGTTCAATTGTTCTCCAGCCACCCAAACGGCTAGAGAACAAAATTCTGATTAGGCTTTGCTTATGAACACAACGAATCAACAATCTCAGAGCCACACAATCGGCTCATGGATCTGATCGTAAATTAGGCAGCCACACAATCGGCTGCATCAATTAACTAAGCTTCAACCACCAGCCACCCAATCGGCTAGAGAATCACTTAGATCAAAGCCACACAGTCGGCTTTGATTAAAACCTCACCTGAATAATCTCTACCAATGTGAATTGATGATCAAAACTGAACTGCAGTCAAACAATTTATGATTACTGTCAGACTAAAATCGGAATGCAATGAATCAGAATTGACAGCCAACAAGTAGGACTTGATAGACAATACTTTATTTAGAGCCATCTCAGTTCAATTGTTCTCCAGCCACCCAATCGGCTAGAGAACAAAATTCTGATTAGGCTTTGCTTAGGAACACAAGGAATCAACAATCTCAGAGCCACACAATCGGCTCATGGATCTGATCGTAAATTAGACAGCCACACAATCGGCTGCCCCAGCTAACTTTAAGCTTCATCTTCCAGCCGCTCAATCGACTAGAGAATTGCTTAGATCAAAGCCACAATCGGTAGCCAACATGTACTGTGTCATATTCAAAAGCTCCCAATGTTCCTATAACTTACTGTGAACAGGTTAAGTTTTCACGCTGCTTATTTCAAGAACAAAATTTTGAAGGATTAGTTAAATTGACTCAAATTAAGAAAGTAGCAAAATCCAATCAGATCTTTCGAAGACCTGAGAAACAACATTCGAATGAAAATCACTAGATAAAAAAAATACAAAAATTTAATCGCCAATGAACCATAGGCAAATAAAAATTGTATAAAGATGAAACTGAAAGCTTCAAAATATGAAAGCTGCAGATCATAAACAACTGCAAATTATGAAAGCTGCAAAATTCAATCCGATTTCTCGGAAGGCTAAGAACTATTTGAAGGATTCAACTGGGCGGCCAAGTTTCTCACTAGCAACTCACTCAGCCATTTGTAGTCTTTAAGGTGCACGCCATCGCACAAGTCATCGCTTGTAATACTTTTGCCAAACTTAATGTTCTTCTTTTTGAATCGTTTAAGCAACCTGCTGTTTGCTTTGTATACTCCAGACCAATTGGAAAATCGGGGTACCAGATCCGCTATCAATACAAGATTGTTTCCGTTTCTACAGAAATCAAAGAGATCTCGTAAATCTTTCATCAGTTCAGACAACTCAGATTCAATTGGTACGCGGGAATCTTTGGTGCAGATATCAATGCCGCCGATCATCAAATCTACGATATCGTCTCCAACTAGTTGCTCTTGGTATTGTCGCCAGTTGTAGGCCTTTTCACCAGGTTTATCAATCACGGTCACTGGAATATCGAATTGTAAACGACAAACGTGGCTATCGCCAAAGATCGCTATGTTTTTTCCTTGAAACAAATCCATTCAAACTGAAAAAGGATGAGCAGTAACAGAGAAGCTAGTCATTATACACCCCGTGAACAGTTTCTAAGCAGAACATTTTTGTAAAATTGAAGCAGTAATTGTAACATTTTAAAAAACAACGTAACTCAAAATAGCATTAGCTGTCATTTTGATGGTGTCAGATTTAACTGACTAAAATTGGGTTTCGGACCTCGTCGCTCCGCTTCGTGCGACGACCCGCGCAGCTGGGATTGACAAACTTTTCAATTAAACACAGGCTTCCTTTATCCGCTCTCTATCTCCAATTCAACAACTTCCTCTTCAATTTCAACAACTTTTTGACCCTATGAAAAAGACCTTTCTTGAAAATTTGTTATTCTCAAAATTCGCAAAACTACGTATGCGATGCTAAGTTTTTTCTCGCCAAGTTATAGCAAAAACCCCTTTCATTCTACACTCTAACTACACAGGGGATACTCATTCTCTACACAGAGTTATTAGCAAAAACCGACCGAGTCCGATTGAAAATTGGGACGTTTCCCATGATCGTACACAAATTAACAACTTCTGGGGAGTACTTTTTCAGGTTTCATTAGGTGAAATGAAAGCATGTATAACGAGCTCTTTGATTATGGTGATACTCGATACCGAGTTTGGTTCGATTTTAACAACTCCTCGACCCGATGAAAAAAACCTATTTTTAAAATTCGTTACTTGCGAAATTCGCAAATTTCCGTATGAAAACCTAACTTTTTTGCTAGGCAAGCTAGGGCAAAAAATCGTGTTGTTTCACCCTCTAATTACAATGGTGAAACTCGATACCGAGTTTGGTTTGTTTTGGACAGCTCCTTGACCCGATGAAACAGACCTATGTTTAAAAATTAATCAAAATTAATTATTTGAATTAATCGGAAATTTCCGTATGAAAACCCATTTTTTTTTTCTTGTCAAGCTATAGCAAAAAATCTTGTTGTTTTACCCTCTAATTACATTGGTGATACTCGATACCGAGTTTGGTTTGATTTTAACAACTCCTTGACCCGATGAAAAAGACCTATTTTTAAAATTCGTTACCTGCGAAATTCGCAAATTTCCGTATGAAAACCTAACTTTTTTGCTAGGCAAGCTATACCAAAAAATCTTGCTGTTTTACCCTCTAATTACAATGGTGATACTCGATACCGAGTTTGGTTTGATTTGGACAACTCCTTGACCCGATGAAATGGACCTATTTTTAAAAAATTAATCAAAATTAATTATTCGAATTAATCGGAAACTTCCGTATGAAAACCCAACTTTTTCCTAGTCAAGCTATAGCAAAAAATCTTGTTGTTTTACCCTCTAATTACAATGGTGATACTCGATACCGAGTTTGGTTTGATTTTAACAACTCCTTGACCCGATAAAATTTCTATTTTTTTGAAAATAGAATAAGCGAATAAGTCGAAATTTCCGATTGAAACACGAACTTTTTTCTAGACAAGCTATACCAAAAATTTTTTTCTGTTTTACGCTCTAGGTATACATGGGATACTCCATTCCCAGTTTGGTCTGATTTGAAAAACTCCTTGACCCGATCAAAAAGACCTATTTTTAAAAGTATTTATTTGAAATAATAGCAAAATTCCGTATGGAAAACTAACTTTCTTCCTAGGCAAGCTATAGCAAAAATTCTTTTTGTTTTAGGCTCTACATACACTGGGGATACTCCATACCGAGTTTGGTTCCATTTGAACAACTCCTTGATCCGACGAAATAGACCAATTTTTAAAATTCAATAATTGCATTTTATTTGAAATAGTTGCAAGTTTCCGTATGAAAAACTAACTTTTTTCCTAGGCAAGCTATAGCAAAAATTCTTTTTGTTTTACAATCTAGGTACCCATGAGATACTCCATTCCCAGTTTGGTCTGATTTGAACAACTCCTTGACCCAATGAAAAAGACCTATTTTTAAAATTCGTTTTTCGAGAAATTTGCATATTTCCGTATGAAATACTAACTTTTTTGCTAGGCAAGCTATAGCAAAAATTCCTTTTGTTTTAGACTCTATATATACAGGGAAAGATACATACCGAGTTTGGTTCGATTTGAACAACTCCTTGACCCGATGAAAAAAACTATATTTGAAAATTTCTTATTCGAAATAATCGACAATTTCCGTATCCAAACCTAACTTTTTTTCTAGTCAAGCTATAGCAAAAATTCTTTTTGTTATACAATCTATGTATCCGTGGGATACTCCATACCGAGTTTGGTTCGATTTGAACATTTCCTTGACCAAATTGACCTCTGATCAGACCATCAGTATAGTGCTTCTCTCCTCAGGGGATCAATCTGGGGCCAAGTTCCCTGGCCAATTTCTCAAAAACGGCTGAACAAAAACAAACGCCCTCAATACCAATTGCAGCACTGCTTGAGACACGCGTCATATTAAAAAAAGAGCTCAATCGGTTCTTTCTTCGAGGAGTTATAGCAAAAAATAGGTACCGTACCAATTGACCTTAGAGGAGAGATGCACCACCGTCAGAGCTAAAATTGAACATCTGAACATCACAAAATGCTGTATAAAGTATACATACTCTGAATCTACGTTAGACGGGCTATTCAATACACTAATTTTTTAAAACACAGTTCAAAGCTTCAAGGTGTCAAAACGGAGTCAAAGGTGTCACCCGCTGGTGTCAACCTCTTCTCGGGCTAAAACGGGGGCAAGTTTACTGGCCAATTTCTCTAAAACGGCTGAACAAAAATAAACCCCCTTAGTACAGTTTGTAGCACTGCTTGAGATACGCATCATATTAAAAAATGAACTCAATCGGTGCATTCTTCGAGGAGTTATAGCAAAAATAAGGTACCGTACCAACTGATCCCAGAAGAGAGATACGCCACATTCAGAGCTAAAATTGACCTTCTGAACTACGAAAAACGCCCTATAAAACATATATGAGGAGAATCCTCACTATCATTGGAGTCTAAAGAACTCATTCGCGGGGCTAAATTCGTCATTTTTGTTGGTCAAACATGTACATATCTGAAATGTACCCGGACACGAATAGGTCAAAATGGAGGTATGTGTCCTGGCCAATTTCTCGAAAACGGCTGAAAGAAACAAAACGCCATTTACAGAGATTCAAGTACGGATCACGCTGAGTTCAAATCAACAATTAGATCAAAAATTGGTTCACTCTACGAGGAGATATTCCAACATAAAGGTACCGTACCAAATGTCAAAATTGACCAAGTACGGGTTAGGTTTCGCTAAAATTGACCACCTGGACTACGTAAAACTACATACAAAATTTATATGGTGATAGTCCCTACTAACTGGGGATTCTAAAACACTAACATTTGTTTTATCCCGCGTTTTGTTGTACCGAAATTTGGGTCACCCAGAATAGCCCGAAAATTCGACCTGTTTCAACTTTGAACATTATTAACTTTTTTGAATAGGCGATTTGGGAAACCAACTAAACACTGCAAGCAAGAGGGGTTCAGTGCTAACAAAATGCGACCACTCCCGTTAAATTTGGTCCAGTACTTTAGAAGATATCAACAAAATACTGTTCTGTACCCCAATTTTTGGGCTGAAATCGAAGCCCAAGTTCTCCGGAACCGAGGTAAAACAACGTGACAAATCGATCCCGGCGTATTTGTGGGTGTAGTTCTGTACCACTTCCACGTTCTAGGTAACGGCAAACCTTCATGGTGAGGTGGGAAAAATTTTCCCACCTCACCATGAAGGTTATGATGTTTTGTGTGTTTTGACATAAAACAACATCCACAGAAATTTGATGAAATCGTGAAAACAGAAAAATTGTTGAATTGCTAAAAACTATTGATTCAAGTAGCTTCATGGAGCCGACACTAGCGTAAATAACACAATTTGCAAGTAACAACAACCCTCATTACAATAAAAACCACATAAATTCATAATAACGCTTAAAACGATATTTTTTTTTAAGTTTACACCCTAATTGTTATTTGCACAGACTGATACAAAAAAAAGACTGCAAAACGCTAGCAGGAACAGATCAATAGAAACAAAATGCCACCTTGTTTTTTGAATTTGATTCAGTACATTAGGAGATATCGATAAAACATTAAACTGTCACCTGAATTTCGGTATCTGAAAAGACAAAAGTTTAAAAAGAAGCATTGCAAAATGTCCATTGAACACCAAAACATCAGAAAAGGCTATATAAAGTATACATATTCGAAATCTTCATTAGACGGGTATTTCAAAACACTAATTTTATCACCCGAAGTAATAAGATTCAAAGCTTCAAGCTGTACCTTGTACAGGTACCCTGCTTCACCGGGTGAAAATTGGGGCACCTGTCCTGGCCATTTTCTCAAAAACGGCTGATCGAAACGCAAGTAAAGGTACCGTACCAAATGACCAAAAAAACCGTACCACGAAGTAATCAGGCTGCAGAGTCAAAAATCGGCATCTGCACTTGCTAAAATGGTATGAGAAATATATATGGGGGCATTTCCCTCATTCTGAAGAAGCTAAAGAACTATTACTTATTACTTAAATCAGGTGTTTTGTGGTACCGAAATTTTGGTTACCCAAAAAAATAGCAAATTTTCTCAAAGTTTGGACATGAAAAACTTTTTTTGGTTATTGATTCGGAATAACAACTGATTAGAGCAATCACAAGGGGTCCATAAGCAACAAAACGAGCCTATGTCCGTTTAATTTGGTATAGTAGTTTTGGAGAAATCATCGATGACATGAAGCGTACTCCGATTGTTGGGCTATTGGGAGCCCAATTTCTCGCAAACACTAGCAAAATGGCTAAAAACGGTGCCACGTAGACAAATCTGAACGCAATTTAAGTCCACTCAGTAGTTACGGAACGCCCAAGATCTCTACTGCGAAGTGGGAAAAAATTTCCCACCTCGCCCTAGAAGACAGGATGTTTTGTGTGTTTTGATAAAAAAAGAACTCAAACAAGAATTTCATGATTTCGCAAAAAATAAAAAATTGTTGAATTGACAAAAATAAAGTATCATAAAAACTTCAGGGACCCAAACCAAGCCTAAACCAAGCTACAATAACCCAAATTAGAAGAAAAATTGCATCAGTACTGGAAAACATTTAAAACATCATTATTTTTTAAACTTTTAAAATTACAGTTTAAAAACATTCTTAGCCGGCCAAATTAGACGACATTAAAGACTCCAGACCTTTAAAAAAACTCACAGTCAAGAAAACGCGACTATGACCGGCCAAACTGGCTAAGTAGTTCTGCAAAAATTGTCAGAAACCATAAGCTTGCCCCCGAAAAAATAATTTTTACTTAATTTTTTTCAAATTTAATTATTAAAAGTTTTTGATTAGGCCAATTTGAGAAACCAACAAAACATTGCAAGCAATAAGAGTTCAGTGTCAGTAAATTGGCGACAATTCCCGTGTATTTTGGTACTGTAATTAAGGAGAAATCTTTGATGACATGAACCGTACCCCAATATTTGGGCTATTGCGAGAGCCCAATTTTTCGCAAAGTCGCGCAAAATGACTAAGAGCGGCGCCACTTAGACCATTTTGAGCACAATTCAGGTCCACCCTTTAGTTACTGAATACACAAAAGCTCCTTTGCGAAGTGTGAAAAAATCCGACCTCGCCATAAAGGCCAGGGTGTTTTGTGTGTGTTTTGACAAAAAAGTAACTCGAACGAGAATTAAATGTCTTCGTAAAAAAGAAAAATTAAGGAATTTCCAAAAACTAAGGATTCGAAAACCTTCAAGGATCCAAACAAAGCCTAAAAAATACAATTTGCAAGTAACAATAACCATATTTGGTAGAAAAACTACATCAGCACTGAAAAAAACTGATATATCATTATTTTTATTTTTTTTTTCTGAGCAGGCCAATTTAGACACCAATTAAATACTGCAGGCCTACTACTACTACTACTACTACTACTACTACTACTACTACTACTACTACTACTACTACTACTACTACTACTACTACTACTACTACTACTACTACTACTACTACTACTACTACTACTATTATTATTATTATTATTATTATTATTATTATTATTATTAATACTGTTTTTATTGTTATTATTATTATTATTATTATTATTATCATTATTACTCTTATTATTATTATTATTATTATTATTATTATTATTATTATTATTATTATTATTAATATTATTATTATTATTATTATTATTATTATTATTATTATTATTATTATTAGTATTATTATTATTATTATTATTATTGTTATTATTATTATTATTATTATCATTATTATTATTATTATTAATACTGTTTTTATTGTTATTA